>NC_056728.1:556491100-556791100 GCF_019279795.1 Protopterus annectens
TGAGGCTTGTCACTTAATTACTGCTGCAGTTCTGCTGTTAGGTAATATTCCCCATATATGTGTTTCCCTAAACCCTTCAGTTATGCCACCTGCAACAGCTCACCTAGTTAGTTAATGTCACTAAATTGGATAAGGGGTTCAAGTCCCCTCAGGATTGCTGTTTTGCTTTTCATTACATTTACTATTATAATACAGATACAATGATAAAACAAAAATGCAATGATGGCAGGAGTGGTCAAGCCTTGTACATCATATTACTTTACTGTACCCCCCCCATCCTGTGTGAATTTTTTTGTCTATGTTCAGATATTTCAGATGCCTATCTCTGTATGTGCCACACCTCCTTCTCCATTGTGTTATGCATCCATTCTATGTTCGCTGGCTTCCTTTGTAGTTTTATGTCAGTTTCTGCTGATTCTGTTGCCATACTAGCATCTATTCACTCAACCCTTAACAATCATAACTTTACTTTGGTCTGTAAGACATTTTTCCACGTGTCTTTTGCCATGAGACACAATAATGATGCAATACGTTACAAATCATATATGTCCATAGTTGCACGATGACTGCCATGAAGGCTTGTGTACGATCAGTGTTTACAACAGCTGCTCATACCTTACTGAGGCTGCAGCTTGGTCTAACTTGATTTTCCCACTGGTCTTTACTGTGGCTTTGGCTTGGATCTGCATGTCATGCAAACTGGCCTAGACGTATGTATCTGTAATGAGCCTCTGGGCTTGTTGCACTTGCATGGTAAACAGTATTGACTTGGCTGCAATTGCTGATATGGCATTTCTGAATCTCTTGGCAAGTGTTTGCAATATTTTTCATTTAATTTTTTTGTAATATTTGGAGCCAATAGCATGCATTGTGAGTTATTCAGCTGATTCATGCTGATTCAAGAGCTAAGTATTCAAAGGTGCAGACTTTTCTTTGTAGAACTCAGCTGGCTAAGTATAGCTTCCAAGTTCAAAGATCCAAAGCAGAATCTTCCCATCTCTACAAGAGGGAAAGTTTCTCACTTATTGTAAGGCACCAATGCACTTGCTCTCATTACTAAATTGTCCTTTTGAGATGGTTTTGTGCCTCTTCTCTGAAATCATTCAAGCTCAATTGTAGGGAACAGTTGGGATTGGCATATATCTGAAGAACTGATGACAGGGAAGGTAAGATAACTAGTAAGAGAAGTGAGTTTCATCAACTCTAGCCCTGTTTCCTGGTTGAAACAAGATTTTTGAAGTTACAGAAACAGAGCAAGTATTTAGGAACCTTATTCACTTGCCTGCTGAGTTTTAAATCAGGTAAAACGATCTGTTGGCATGACAAATACCTTATTCAAAGAATTCCTTTTTTTGGAACAGATTTTCCATCATATTAAATAAGATAGTTCTTTCTTTTCGTTCAAGATAAATGTTTTGGCTGAAGTGTTTTGTCCTTATGGAAAGTTTTTAACTTATTTTCTATAAGGCATTATGTAAAAGCAATAAAAAAACACTTAAAAACAAATGAAATACCAGCTGGTTACATCTTTAACATAAATAATTTATTACAAGCAACTACGGTCAGCACTTTTTTCTCTTAAATTGCATCAGGAAACTGAAAAGGAATAGAAAACTGTGAATGCAACATGTTAATAAAAATACAAATAGATTGTTTATTTAATATAGATTTTAAGACTATGGCATTTTTGGATGCTAGGTAGCATCTCTTTTACACTCATATTAATTTTGTGATTCCATTCTTTTTAATTTGCCTGTGCATTGATGTCTTATTCATACATGTTTAGTAATGCAGAAGTTAGTAATACCATAGAACAATCTGTGAGTATTCATAAACAGACTAATTTGGAACATTGAGGATAGTATCCCAGTGTTTCATAAGTAAACAACTTACAGCATCATAGTTTCAGCTAGTAAAGTCTAGGAATGATGTCATGTGTCTACTATAAGTGCTAATAGTTCATGAGACTCTTACACTGTCAATGTGAGCAAGGGTGCAGACATAAACACAGACACACACACACACACACACACACACACACACACACACACACACACACACATACACAGTATTTATGTATATGTATAAATATGTATGTATGTGTGTGTGTATATATATATATATATATATATATATATATATATATATATATTTGTGTGTCTGTATGTATGTATTTATATATATATATATATATATATATATATATATATATATATATATATACACACACACACACACACACACACACACACACACACACACAGTACATTATGATGGCAATTGAGGCTGTTAAACATGTATTTACAACCAGGGCAAGCAATGAATCTCAATAGGTGAATTCATGCTAGACTCCTGTTTTCCTGAATCTTTAGTCATAGAAGGATTGTGTCAAGGGGACACAAGGGAAGTTAAGACTGAAGAGATGAACCAGTGTGGAAGCTTTCCCTGGTATGGCCTTAGCATGGAACTCATCCATACCACTATATGTGTGAAAACTTCTACTAAGTGATTGTCAGTAATTAGCTTCTTTAAAAATCCTCTGCAATGAACTTCTACGAGAATGAGCTGTGCTTGCTAAAGGCACTGTAAAGAGTTAAGGTTTTGTTTTGCCATTGACTCTGTTTGCTGCAAAGAACCATCATTTTCTGTTGCCTAGTATAAAACAAGCTATTAGGTGCAATATCAGAAAGCTGTTTCAGAGACTGGTTTATTCAAGGGCAAGTGCTAAGCTGGCTGCACTTACAGATCATTTTAAGCTTAGCCGGGTTTTCCTCCAAAGGTAAGAATCAAGTCCTGTATCTTGTGCATGCTTGGTAATCACCTTATTCATTATGCCATCCCAACCCCTTATTCATTTTAAATGCATGTAGATAGATGTGTGTGTGTGTGTGTGTGTGTGTGTGTGTGTGTGTGTGTGTGTGTGTGTGTGTGTGTGTGTGTGTGTGTCACAAATTCCTGTTACAAATATGTACACGTTTCTTGAATTTTCTCTCAAAGGGCACTTTGCAAACTTTGCTTTTTATCTGAATCAAATGAATAATAAGGATAAAATTGCACACTGAAGAGAAGGATCAGATCTGTAAAAGTCATTTTCTGCCTTGTCACCTTAGCCTGATAAATATTTTATGTGTCAGTGTATGAAAAGTCGGTGAAATGGAGAGAATGAAAAAAAAAAACTTGATTGCAACTTTTGCCATGAAGCTAGAGAAGAAAAAATGGAAGAGAAACATGCTTTTTGTTAGAAACACAGTTCTTGAAGCTGATAACAAATGTTGCATGAAGCAGTTTACAAAACTTCATATATATATTCACTAAATCATTACATCATTTTCTTTACTTAAGTCTATCTTGAGTGCTGTTCCATGTTGTTAATGCCTCTTTTTGGAAATGTCTGCCTGTTAACATAGTGAATAATGTCTGAATTCCCTTATAACAATGTGTATGTGGGTAACTGTTCACTAAAGCTTCAAGCTTCTCTCAAAGAGCTGCATTCATTTCAGGGGCAAAGACTAGCAGCAACAGAACGGGTGCCAGTGTATAAAAAGTAAACTTTTCAAATAAGTGTGATTTATTTTATTGTGATTTGGAAACTAATAGAACTGTGAAGATGGATGAAGGTCCTTATTTAAACTGCGCTAAGCATTTCAAAACTATAAACTCAAGTGCTCTTGGCTTTTAACAGAGACTTTATTGCCCATTAGCATATGCTATGCTTTTGCAGCTTCAGAGTGGCAACTATTAATGTATGAATATGATTCATAAATGCACACGCAATACAATCTCCATATAAATTGTTATAACTATTAATGTCAGTAAATAAATTAAACTATCCTACATTTCATCTAAAGTAGTACTGCTACGTCAACACAAATACTCCTTCTTTACAGAAATTCATGAAAATTGCTTCTGTGTTTCTCATTTAGGAAACATTTATGCTCTGCAAATAAATTCTATAATAAACATTAGATAATGGTATCACACTGTATGGTATGAAAGATTAACTGTCACAATGTCTAGATAAGATAGTTTAGCTTTTCTCCAATGTAAATATTTCTCTCAAATTCAGAAATGTGTTTTTAAAACTGTATAACCTTTTACTCAAATACAAATGAGAAAGTACACACCATGCTAAATTTTCAGTTTTACAGCTGAAAAGTTTCACCGTGGTTCCATATTTTCTGTGTAATACATAAATGCTTCACAAACAGGAACTCACTTATACAAATTGTACAGATACACATCTTTCACAAGTGTGTACCTGTGCTCATGACCCTACCATATTACTCCTCCTGTGGACCTACCAAGTAGCTATAGATGCTTCATCTGCTAAGAAAAACAGGTCTTCTGTGTGATGTTCCAGGTTTACAGAGTTTTCCTTCTCTTCCTGCTCAAAGAATTCAAGGAGTATGTGCAAGACCAGTATAGTGCCATCTGAAGAAGGTGCATACCTGATATGAACTGGGAGGGATGTA
Source organism: Protopterus annectens (assembly GCF_019279795.1). Taxonomy (NCBI): domain Eukaryota; kingdom Metazoa; phylum Chordata; order Ceratodontiformes; family Protopteridae; genus Protopterus; species Protopterus annectens. Next base: position 556,495,573 of record NC_056728.1, read on the forward strand.
TCGAGGTGGCACTGGTATAATCCGTACTGGGACTGTGCCATCATCGATCTGATGATCTAAAGTGGTACCACCTCAACCTGCTCTGGCAGTGAGAAACAAAGGTTCAGGAGGTGGAGTCAGATAAGTACTACAAATATTTGGCTTTGGGTTACCACTTTCTTGTATTATGTAATGTGCAGTACATGTACACTTAGCAGCATGTGCTTTGCAACTGCTGAGGAGCATTGACTGAATATGCCTGGGTACCTCAGAAGGTGAGATTACCTCGCCCTGCAGTGTGGTGTATATAATCTCAAAGCCAGTCTAAAATACAAGTGTGATTGCGCTTGTGGTATGTGTGTGTGTGTGTGTGTGTGTGTGTGTGTGTGTGTGTGTGTGTGTGTGTGTGTGTGTGTGTGTGTGTGTGTGTGTGTGTGTGTCAGGGGGGGGTTTCCATTGTGAGTCATTTTTTTTAAATAACTTGCTGGTCTAGGAAAGGCACAAGCAAGTCTGTGATTGTGCAAAGGTGAATTGTAGGGAAGGGAGAATATCTATCAAAGTAGATTTGTGATGATTTACTTGGAAAAACAATAAATCAGATTGAAGCTCAGTCTTGAGCATTGCTGTTGTCATTGATATTCTGATCTTAACTCTACCTATTTTAAAGTATTGGCTTTAATCATGTCTTTATCTCAATGTTGCATAAATGTAGTAACCAGCAGGGCACAAAATGGCAACACTCAAAACATATTGCCAATTTTACTTCAAGTTATGAAGTTCTTTGCAAATAGGTATATGGGTCGCTATATTATGCATCTGTGTGAATGTACCAGTTTTTGTAGGCAACTTGTTCCACATGAATGAGCCACAAATGCATGCACCTGCATATAGACTGCTTAGGTTTGATCTACCCAGGTGCTAAGTGAGTTTTATGTGCATTTTCATTTCGTATGCACTAGCCTTTAGGTCATGCATGTGTTAGAGAGCAGCCTGTTAGCTGTGTTAACTGTTGATGTCACATTGCAGTTGGTGCAGTTGACACCCTAGGAGTTTCACTTTCATACCTAGGGCATCAATCTGCAGTGAACTTGGCTTCAAGTTTCACCACTTTTGTTAAAGCTCAAGATAGGGTTCCAGGTTGCTGCATGATAGACACCAACATCTTTCTGTATGTATAGCAGGCATCATACTGGGGAAAGTGTAGTTAGGCAGCATAGGATGGTGGTTTGTAGGATGACATTGGTGATCAAGAATAGGAGGATGAGTGTGAGGGCAGCACCAAGGATCAAATGGTGGAAATTGAAAAATGGTAATTGTGAGCTGATGTTCAAAGAAGAGTTAAGACAGGCACTGGGTGGCAGTGAAGAGTTACCGAATAGCTGGGTAACTACAGCAGAGCTAGTAAGCGAGAAGGCTAGAAAGGTGCTTGGTGTGACATCTGGAAAGAGGAAGGAGGACAAGGAGACCTGGTGGTGGAATGAAGAAGTACAGGAGAGTATACAGAGAAAGAGGTTGGTGAAGAAGTGGGATTGTCAGAGAGATGAAGAAAGTAGAGAAGAGTATAAGGAGATGAGGTGCATTGCAAAAAGAGAGGCGGTGAAGGCTAAGGATAAGGCAAATGATGAGTTGTATAAAAGGTTGGACACTAAGGAGGGAGAAAGGACCTGTACCGATTGGCTAGACAGAGGGACCGAGCTAGTAAAGATGTGCAGCAGGTAAGGGTGATAAAGGATAATGGGGGAAACGTTCTCACAAGCGAGGAGAGTGCGTTGAGCAGATGGAAAGAGTACTTTGAGGGGCTGATGAATGAAGAGAATGAGAGGGAGAGAAGGTTAGATGATGTGCGAATAGTGAATCATGAAGTGCAGTGGATTAGAAAGGAGGAAGTAAGGATAGCTATGAAGTGGATGAAGAACGGAAAGGCTGTTGGTCCAGATGACATACCTGTGGAAGTATGGAGGTGTTTACGTGAAATGGCAGTGGAGTTTTTAACTCGATTGTTTAATGTTTGTGAACCTCTGCCATCTCTGAAAAAAACAAAAAAAAAAAAAAATCTTGCTTTTTTCCCACTTTTCTGAGATTTAAAAAAGTTCAGTTACAGGCTTGCTGTTCTTGAACTGTTTGTAAGTTTCTTGGAGGCCATTTTTGCTTGGGCTAAAGGGAAGTCTCTCTGTTGATCAGTGGCAGTGAAAAACATTGAGCAGCCTGCCTGCCCCTGTGGGAGTGGTTACTGACTTGAAACTGTAGTTTTATTGGCCATTTTGGGTCAATTCCAAACTCCTTCATCTTCCTCTCTTAAAACCCTATTTTGCGCGGTTTTGCGCGTTTATGTGCATAGCGCAACAGCAGGCAGCGTCGCCTAATTGGGTTTAAACTATTCCTGGCTCCACAAAGTCTGCTCTTCACTTTTTCCATTAGAACTGCTCTATCTCTCAATTTAAACACCATATTCTCATTCTAAGGCCCTTCACTGGTCCAATTAAGTAATCCTACAAGTTAGCACTATTAAACCATAAGCACTACTTACTCTTATACTCTCTATGATTACCCTGTCCTCTACTGGTCCGTCTTAAATTCAGTTTCCCTATATTACTCTAGCATGTCCAAAAGTCAGTCAATGGTTTCCTCTCCAGTCCAGCTGGTGAATCTGGGAATTTTGAGGCAATGTTACAACTGTCTCATGTACACGGACAACCCTCTCCTCCTCCAAACAGGTTCAAATATATGTGAGAGATGCAACTATTTAGCCAAACTGGAGGCTGAGCTCTCTCGTCTCAAAGCTGGTGTAACCAGTCAGGAGGAGAAGGTAACCTCACACAACACAATTCCAGTATCACATAGTCCCACCACATCAGCGAACCAAACACATAAATACACAAAAACATACTCGGAGGCTCTAAATAAAAATCTACCTAAGCAACAGAGACCTCCAAAGCAGACATCCAAGCAAACGCTACCTTAAAACAAAACACGCACAACACATAACCCACAAAGTCAGTGTGCCAAGCAGCCACAGCCCTTAAGGCTGAATAACACACCTGATACTCTTGTAATAGGTGACTCAATTGTCAGACACACTGACATCCCGCTCACCAGGCTGAATAAAGAGAAGGTCACGGTGAGCTGCCTGTCGGGTGCTAGGATCCGCCACATAACGCAAGCACTCAGGTCACTCCAAAGCAAATACAGATATGACTCAGTCATTGTACATGCTGGTGTGAATGACCTGAGACGTACCTCCCTACTACATGAAAAGAGACATAGAGGAGCTCTCTGATCATTTAGCCCAGGCTGGTATGACCCTGACCTTGAGCAGCATCTTACCCTCACCTAGAATAATGCCACAGTACAAAGACAAAATGATCGATTTTAACAATTGGCTAAAATTTTGGTGTCATTCAAAGGGGATCCAGTGTCTGTCAGCCTGGGATGACATGCTCGACAAGCCACGTTGCTTTGCTAGGGAGGGCTTGCACCTGTCACCACTGGACTTTTGGATATTGGCAAAGGCTCTTGCCACCCCCATAGTGCCTTTTTTAGGCAAGGCTCAAAAGTCAAACCCACCCCTATAGACAGCACAAGGAACAAGAAACTAAGGGTAATGCTGCTTAACGCCAGAAGTCTTAACCTCAAGATGCACGCACTCGAAGCTCTCCTCAGTATGGAGAACATCGATATCTGTGCAGTGACAGAAACCTGGTTCAAGGCTCCAGAGAGCACCCCAGCACTGCCAGGCTATACCTCATATCATGCTTTTCGGACCCAAAACCCGTACCGAACCACAAAAGGAGGGGGAGTTTCCATATTTATCAAGGATATCCACACCTCCAGGTTAGTGGCATTGCACGAAGTATCGGAGACCATCCATGTGCAACTAACAATGGGCAAGACTGTTTTTCAGTTTATAGCATCCTACAGACCACCCTCTCAAAGTCAGGAATCCCACTCGGCTTTCCTGAAAACATTGGAGAACATGAAGATCTCTCCGAACACCATTATATTGGGTGACTTCAACTACCCAAACATTGACTGGGAGCACTACTCAAGCCCCAGCACCTTAGCCCAAAGGTTCCTGGAAATTATAAACTCAAATGCTATGGAACAACTAGTCACCACTCCCACAAGAGGGGACAACATACTAGACCTGATCATTACCAAAATGGGGACTCTATGCTCCACATCAGAAGTATATCCCTCATTGGTAAGATCAGACCATAAATTAATTTCACTGGATGTCCACATCCCGACCCCACCCCCAGCCCAGAAAACCACAGTGAAAAACTTCTCAAAAGCGAACTTCTCACTTCTCAAATCTGAAGTGGAATCCTTCAAGGCCCCAGGGCCAGTGGAAACCATGGCCCAAACTGAAGAATCCTATATAAACGCATTCTACGGACATCTCCAGGAATGCATGGATCATGCTATCCCAAACAAAACCAAGACCCAATCATCCAAAGGCAGGCGTCCAGTCTGGTGGACCCCTGCCATAAATAAATTGTACAACAGAAGAAGGAAGCTACTACATGATAGAGCAAAATCCCTAATAGGGAAGGATCAGTACTAGCAAAAAATTACGATCCCTCATAAAATCCTCCAAGGCCAGCTTCGAGAGAAAAATTGCACAGGACACCAAAGACAATCATAAGGCTTTTTTCAGTTATGTTAGGAACCTGGGATGCAACTCCCAGACTTGTTCTGAGTTGATTCTAAATGACAAAAAATACACTGAACCCACAGACATCGCCAATATCCTGGCAGACAGGTTCAGTGCAAACTCCCCCCGAAAAAGAGCAAGTATCTATCCCGGCAGAGGTCTGCCTCCCAAACATCTCTGATGCTCAGGTGAAGGCTGCCCTCTCCAAAGCAAAAAACACTGCTTCCATGGGACCAGATGGCGTCCCAGGTTGCGTCTTACATGAACTCCAAGAGGAACTAATCCCTCAAATAAAACAGCTATACAATCTCAGCCTCACTGCAGGATATGTGCCCACAGAATGGCGTACATCAACAGTGGTCCCACTCCACAAAGGTGGAGCCTTTACAGACCCAGGAAATTATCGCCCCATAAACCTGACTAGCTTAGTCTGCAAGGCTATGGAGAGGATCATCATGGAGCTCATAAACAAAGACATTGGGGACCTACAGACACTAGATCCTACCCAGTTCGGCTTTGTCAAGGGCAGATCCTGCCTTTTGAACCTGGTTGACTTCTTCGAAACAGTCACCAAAGCCATAGATGAAGGGAAGGTAGTCCACACAGCCTATCTGGACCTTGCAAAGGCATTTGACTCAATACCCCACTTGGGCATCATAGATAAGCTATCCAGCTTAAATATAAATCCCTATGTCACAAGATGGGTCGCAAACTGGCTCAAAGACATAACCCACAGAGTGAGAGTTGCTGGAGCCATGTCAGACTCGAAACTGGTCGCAAGTGGCATCCCACAGGGTTCTGTCCTGGGACCACTCTTGTTCGGTATATACTTTTCCGAGGCACAGGCAAACGTGGGATGACAATGGCTCACCAAGTTCGCAGACCACTGCAAACTGGGCGCCATAATCGACTCTCCAGCTGACACAAACATCCTTCAAAAAGGTCTCACAGAGACAGATAACTGGTGCCAGCACCATGGTTTAAAGCTAAATGCCAAAAAATGTATAGTCATACCCTTTGGCAAAAACAATGTGCCCACAAATTACCACATAGGCAGAAACCCATTAAGTAAGTTATTAGGGACCTGGGGATCCAAGTTGATAGCAATCTCTCCTTTGAAAACCACATTGCCAAAGTGGTTAGAAAGACCTTCTACATAGCCCAACTCATCACGAAGGGTTTCACATCTAGATCAAGAGAGGTAATCATGCCCCTTTATTCATCCCTCATCAGGCCCATCATAGAATATAATGCCCCTTTTGGGATGTACCTTACCCGACACCTGCAGCAATTAGAAAGACCCCAAAAGTATCTCACCAAGAGGATCAAGGGTCTCAAACAGATGCCATATGCTGCTCGGTTGAAAAAATTCCAGCTCTACTCAGTTGCATACCGCCTACTTCGAGGCGATCTATGCCTGACATACAAAGCTATGTCAAATCCAGAATTAATGGACATGCTCCACCTCAGTAAATCTAAATCCCTTAGAGCCACATGCTCGAGGGACTTGAACCTCAGCACAGAAATAAATAGAACTTGCTGGAGGGACAGGTTCATAACCCAGAGGCTCCCTTTGCTCTGGAATAGAATTCCAGTTCATGTGAGGCAGAACACCTCACTGAATCTCTTCAAGAAGAATCCGATAGGTGGATGGGGGATCATAGGTTTGTCCCAGGGATTACTCCCATGTCACTATTAGACAGTGGCATAGTAAACTAAACCTTAAAAAGGGCACAGTATACTCAAATCAAGGGGTGGCGTAAGCCATATAGAATCAGGCTAGGCTTATAATTGCCCCAGGGCAGATAGCCTAGTATGAGCCTATCTTGGAAAGTGAGAGGATGCCTGAGGAATGGAGAAAAAGTGTTTTGGTACCGATTTTTAAGAATAAGGGTGATGGGCAGAGCTGTAGTAACTACAGAGGGATTAAATTGATCAGTCACAGCATGAAGTTATGGGAAAGAGTAGTGGAAGCTAGGTTAAGAAGGGAGGTGATGATTAGTGATCAGCAGTATGGTTTCATGCCAGGAAAGAGCACTACAGATGCGATGTTTGCTTTGAGAGTGTTGATGGAGAAGTACAGAGAATGTCAGAAGGAGTTGCACTGTGTCTTTGTGGATTTAGAGAAAGCATATGACAGGGTGCCTAGAGAGGAGTTGTGGTATTGTATGAGGAAGTCAGGAGTGTCAGAGAAGTATGTAAGAGTGGTACAGGATATGTATGAGGGTAGTGTGACAGCAGTGAGGTCTGCGGTGGGAGTGACAGATTCATTTAAGGTGGAGGTGGGATTACATCAAGGTTCAGCTCTGAGCCCTTTCTTATTTGTAATGGTGATGGACAGGTTGACAGACGAGATTAGACAGGAGTCCCCATGGACTATGATGTTTACAGATGACATTGTGATCTGTATTGAGAGTAGGAAACAGGTGGAGCAGACCCTGGAGAGGTGGAGATATGCTCTAGAGATAAGAGGAATGAAGGTCAGCAGAACTAAGACAGCATATATGTGTGTGAATGAGAGGGAGGATAGAGGAATGGTGAGTATGCAGGGAGTAGAGGTGGCAAAGGTGGATGAGTTTAAATACTTGGGATCAACAGTTCAGAGTAATGGTGAGTGTGGAAGAGAGTTGAAGAAGAGAGTACAGGCAGGATGGAGTGGGTGGAGAAGAGTGTCAGGAGTTATTTGTGACAGATGAGTACCAGTATGAGTGAAAAGGAAGGTCTACAAGAGGGTAGTGAGACCAGCTATGTTATATGGGTTGGAGACAGTGACATTGACAAAAAGGCAGGAGTCAGAGCTTGACATGGCAGAGTTGAAGATGTTAAGATTTGCAGTGGGTGTGACGAGGCTGGACAGGGTTAGGAATAAGTATATTAGAGGGTCAGCCCACACTGGAAGGTTTGGAGACAAAGCCAGAGAGTCAAGATTACGTTGGTTTGGACATGTGCTGAGGAGGGATGCAGAGTATATTGGGGAAAAAGACGATAAGGATGAAGCTGCCAGGTAACAGGAAAAGAGGAAGGCCTAAGATAAGGTTTATGGATGTGGTGAGAGTGGACATGCAGGTAGTTGATGTGACAGAGCAAGATGCAGAGGACAGGAAGAAATGGAAACATTTGATCTGCTGTGGTGACCCCTAACAGGAGCAGCCAAAAGAAGAAGAAGAAGCAGGCATCATACTGGGGCAGTCTTGGCTAAGCAGCTTCTGGTTCATTTAAAAATAGATATTTGGAAAGACTCGGAAGACATGTTGTCATGTCATATAAGCATCTCCAGGAGTGGAGAGCAGTGCAGGCACTGGTATGATATCTTGCAAAAACAACAACTAGACCAGTTTGCCCAGTGGGTGACAAAAGAACAGGAGAGCCAGCCAGAATTCTGTATTTAAGTATGACTACCCAATTATTAATGCAGTATTCTCCAAAACATATACAGATACTGTGGAGGTAATTACAAATTTTATTTATTTCTGTAACTGTACTTAATAGTAGTTTATTATTTAATTCTCTTAAGTAACTGCAATTTAATTGAAGCATTTTTGCAGCTTTTACCTGCTGTGGCATTGGCATCTGTAGAGTATTACACTTGTTTTATCAAGTTTTTAGTCAGCAATGTGTATACTTAATTATAAATTGAATAAAACCAGTTAATGAAGTATTAGATGTTTGCATTGTATTAGGAATAAGCATTCCAATACCTTTGTTGAAGACTGCATCTTATTGATATTCTATTGGGAATTTCCAAAACTGTTCAAAATATCTGTAAAGATTGCTTTCAACAACACTATGTACTTCAGTGGATGGGGGGGGGGTGTGTGGAGGATCATGGAATTACTGAATTACTTATAAGTGATGAATATTGCTATGGCAACTTTGCAGTTCATCCATTTTGGCAAGGCTGGATTCATGCAGGAATGGCTCTGACTGAAAGATGTGATATGTTTGTGGGTACTTACTTGGTGATTGCTCCTTGAGGATTTTTAGAAAGCTAACCACACAGTCTATTGACATTTTATCCCTTATATTTTAAGTGTGAAAAACCCAGAGATGACCAGAACATTTATGTGTTGCCCCTATCCATGGGGGACAAGGGTGCTAAACTGGGGATGAATTTGCAGTTACCCATCCATTCATCCAGATTATGTTTGAATAGTGTAAGAAAGAACTTGGTTTTATGTGGAGATGAAGATGATTACAAAGAATGGTATCTTCTTTGATAAATATCTATCCAGATAACATGTTATATTTATGTTACAAAAGAGATTGAGTGGGTGTATATGTTCCCACTGGACTTGCAAATGTGCAGTAGGTCTAGCAAGATGGGATCTCTTGATGCTCTGTGTGCAAGGCAGAAATCATCCCGCAGTAGTCTGTAAGATATCAAGAAAAGGGACATGACTTTGATATGGACTGCTTAGTTTTATGATTTAAACCCTTGATTTTCTTAGAAAGAAGGTATCATAGGCATTCAAGTTTTGTCAAATGTTTAGATACGTAAATACTGAAGGAGGGATTGTACTCAATGGTCATCCTCTTGAGGGTGGAATACAGTGGAATGATCACATCCCTTGATCGGGATGCTATACCTTTATTAATAAACTGTGCAATGTGGACACATGGTGATCTAAGGACAGTGTTTTCTAGAGCCTTAACTACTGAAACACTTTTTAGGGGTATGTTGTTAATCTGATAGTTACAAGGGACTTCTTGCTTGCTGAAGGATACAATTATATATTCCTTGGTATTCAGTTTTAGTCCATGGTTTTGACACCAGCTACTGGTTTGGGAAAGGCCCTCTTGGAGGATCTTGGTGCCTTCTGCAGAGTTTATAATGTAACCAGGTTTATAGTAATCTGCAAACTTGGCAAACCATAAACCCTTACCAGTAGTTTTTACCTCTGAGAAGTAAATGTCAAAGAAGAGTGGCCCAATGACTGAACCCTGAGTGCACTGCATATGAAACATCTTTTGAAAGAGGTAGGGATGCTCAGCCTAATTTTCTGGCTTCCTTCTGTGAACCAACTTGCTATCCAATGAGTTACATAGGAATTAACATTTAGCAGGGAAAGTTTATCTATGATACCCAAGTGTACGGTGGTATTGAATGCCTTTACAAGGCCTAAATATGCAATGTGCAAATATTTGCCCTCATCCATTACTTCATTAACCTTCTCAAAGACATCAGTTGGGTTAAGTAGGTAGGGTCTGGTTTTAACAAATCAAAACTGGCTTGAGTTGAGAGTTTGTAGGTACCTATGTCCTTATCTTTCCATAGCTTTCCAGATGAGGCTGGTCAGACTTATAGGTCTATAATTTCTCAGGTCCATTGACACCCTTCCTTTGTGTAAGGGGATAACATTTGCTGTCCTCCATTTGTATGGCAAAAATCTTATTTGGAGGCAGACATTGAATAGTTTCTGTAGGGGGTGTGATAGGTCCTGTTTAAAGTTGGCCACTAAACAGCATATGTCATCTAGCTCCGTCAAAGTAGTGTTCTTGGCTTTGGATAGTGCACTGAAGGCTTGTTCATGTATTTGATGGGAGAGGTAAATGCAGGTATGAGACCTGGGATAGCATTATCAATGAAAAAATCCAGATATGCAATTAACATAAATTCATTACTTACTGATAAGGCTGCTCACTTATTTTAGCCATAGACATACCTATGTGGATCTCGCTTTGCTGAAATTAATAAACTGCAAAGTTGACATAGCAGCAACATTCTTGATTGATGACTAATTCCCTGACCCTCCATACTCAAGGTACACATTGCTCTTCAATGTATCTTTTACAGAAGTTGTGAAGTGTCTGTTACAATTTCATTTAATCTGCAATGCATTTTTACTTGTTTTAAAGGAATACAACAACAACATCAGAACTGCAGTTATTTTCATTGTTACTTAGTTGGAAGTGATAAAAGAGAAAAATCCAGCTATTCTGTTTGCTGTTTTGTTCAAATTCAGTGTAGTTACAGGGATGCCATTTTCAATATCAGATTAAAAAAAATAACAGAAAACCTTGTAGTTAGCAATGCTGATTACACATATACAGGCAATAAATTCTATTAACTCCACTTTCTGTTTTTTTTTTCTTTACCTCCCAACGCACACATTGTCTACACCCTGTGGAACCCCAAGACCAAAGTCCATAAGGCAAGCCAAATGCATTACCTAGGAATCTTGTTGTAGGGGACTCCATTCTGTGACAGATAGATGCCCCACTCAGCAGACTAAACAAGGACAAAATAATAGCTAATTGCTTATTTGGAGCCAGGATCCCTCAAGTTATGCATGCACTCAAGTCACTAGTATGATTCTATCACAGTCCATGTGGGTGTTAATGACCTGAGACATACTTCCCTGGACTGTATGAAAAGAGACATTGTTGATCTCTCTGAATATGTGTCTCAGGCAGGTGTGCTCCTTGCATAGAGCAGCATTCTACCTTCACCAAGAATAATGCCACAGTGTGAACAAAAGATGACTGACTTCAATAATTGGCTTAGTTTCTGATGTCTTTCCTAGCGGACTCAATATTTGTCAGCATGGGAGGACATTGGTTGACAAACCACATTGCCTTGCAAAGGATGGTCTGCACCTGTCTCATCTAGGCTTCCAAATATTGGCTAAAACTTTATTCACCCTCTTAGAACCTTTTGTAGGCAATGCCAAATTGGCAAACTTATTGACATAGTAAATAAAACCCAAAGAAGCCTAAAGGTGTTAATACTCAATGCCGGGAGCCTATACAAGAAACTCCACACCCTACAAGCTCTCCTCACTCTGGAGAATATAAACATATGTGCCATTATTTAAAGTACTCCAACAGTTCAAGGTTTCAGCAGCTTCCACACATTTAGATCATCAGCTGTATAGACAGAGACAAAAGGTAGAGGAGTCTCTATCTATATTAGCAAAAAGCATAACACTAGGTTGGTTAAATAGGATATTGCCCTGTAATTTATCAATGCGCAAATCACCACAGACAAAGTCCCATACCATATCCTACCTAGCTTTAGGCCTCCCTCTATATTCCTAGAATCCCATAGCTCATACCTAGACCTACTGGAGACACTAACCATTAAACCAAATACCCTATTCATGGGAGACTTTGATTACTTTTCTATAGACTGGGAAACATACATTACCTCATTCTTGCAGGCACAGTGATCCCTGGACTTTATTTGCACAAATACCCTTGACCAGATATATAATTAAGGAAAAAACGTCATGGCTAAAATCAGAAAGAACAACTCCCATTATGATAGTAGCTCTCTAATTAAATTAAACAGGAATTTAAGATGACTTTTTTATTTATTTTTGTTTTCTGGGATAGAGTACAGATATCAATGGACCTCTTCAATCTTAGCCCAGGAGAGCTGTCTGGTTAAGTGACTTACTCACAGTCACACAGTTAAGCAATGGAAGCTGAAGGAATCAAACCTTGCACCTCTGGACCACAAGAAACAGCTTATTAACAGCTCCTCAATCAAGATCAAGATAGCCTCACTGGCTAAAGATAAGCAAAAGGCCTTCTACTGCTATGTCCAAAACCTTACAGGCATAACACATCAGTGTGCTAAACTGGTGGTCAATGTTGCCCTCTTCAATGATCAGAGTGACAAAATGACTTTGCTGGCTTATAAATTCAGCTCAAACATCAGCATGTGGCCAAAGCAGTAAAAAAAATCATTCTATGTCACCCAGCTTATAAGTAAGGGCATGGCATCCAGGTGAAAGGAAGTCATTGTATCACTTGTTTCAGTCCTTAATAAACCCATGATTGTCTATAATGCCTTCTTCGGCATGTGCTTGCCCAGATATTTGTAACAGTTGGAATGCCCACAAAAGATTCTTACTAGCAAAATCCAGGATATAAATACACTGTCCTATATGGATTGTCTTAAAGCCTATTCTCCGTCTCCTACAGGTTACAGAGAGGTGATCTATGCCTGGCATACAAAGCATCCCTGGACCCAACTCTGATGGACTTTTTGCACATCCACGAAATGAACATTATCAGAACCACTAGATCCAAGGATTTAATTTTGCTTGTGAAGACATGTTGGTGCGGCAAACATGCATCTCAGAGGATCCCCATGCTCTGGAGCAGGTTCCCCATCAATGTGAAGCAAAGTCAATCTTTAGCTACATTTAAGCATAAACGTTACCAATGGATGGGAAATCAGAAATCCAACCTAGGTCTACCCCCATGTCTCTGTTAGGCAGGGGCAGACAGTATTGCCCAAACTACCCCCATAACCTTTAAGAGCTCCCTAACTACATACCCCATTCTAATAAATGCCTACGATACATAGGGACACGATTGGATTGGGTTGTATGGCTAAGTTTATAAAGGCCTTAATGGTCATTAACATAGCATATAACTATGAACCTATCAGCATCTGATTATATTGAGATTCTCAGCCATCTCTTTTAAAGGAGGCTTCCATGAATGGCCCCCCAACCCTGTAAGTACTGTTTTCCACCCCCCTAAAAATGTGGCAATAAAAAAAATAATAAAAGGAATGAGTATGTAAAATATACATAATGATGTTACACTGATGAGTAGGGCACTGCAGTAATTACAACTTATAACAAATCCAGCAATGTCATATTACCAGGAAATGCACCTAGACGCATAACTGTAAAGCTTTTTGATAAATGTCTGTTACCATATATTGCATTACCTGGATTATTATAAAAAGAAAACTGAACATATTGTGGCTCTCATGTTTTGTCTGAAATAAAAGCATTTGCATTGCATTACATGAATATTTCTTCCTTGTTTCCTTTTTAATCTCCTTCTGCAGATCCATCTGAGCCAGAGGCACTTTGACTAAGGTTGATCCAGGTAATGGAGAGGTCACCACCCTCTGGCCATCTGGGGTTTACTTCACAGGGTGGGAGTGGTGGCTCCTCACTACAGGCAGCCCATGGTGGAGCATCCTGGTTAGCTGGCTAGAGCTTTAGGACCTGGTGTAGGCTGGAGTAGAGAGGGCTGTGAAGAAGTGGCATGACCCCTGAGACCCCTGTCACAGCCTCCTTCAACCAGTGCAAGACTCACTCTCTGTATCAGAACAAGCCATCAGAAGCCTCGATTCCCACACCATCATGTTTTCCCCACCCAGGGACACCAATTCATGTCTTCTTCTAAGGCTCCCCATACCGGATTAAAAGTGGAGGCATTCATGTGTACCCCCATTCCCACCATCTGTTTGTCACCCTGTGTTTAGCCACTCCCCCCTTCCAAGTGCATAGTGTTTGAATAGCCCTATCTGTGCTTATCTATCTTTTTATATTTTTGTCAGCACTTTCATCTCTTTTCTAATTCTCGTTCCTTAATATCCTTCGCCATTTTCTTGTACATAGAAACTAACAACAACAACAACAAAAAAATATATATATACTTTCTCACCTCCTTCAGAGTAACACACTTCTGTCTTCCTGTTGTGGTTCCCTGTCTGCTGTCTGCCTTCTTTCTGACTTTTTTATCTTCCCCTTTTCCTTACTTATAAAAGTCCAATACATGTATGCTCTCACCATAACTTCTTGTGATACTAGCATGACTTTGTGCATATTGTTGATTGCCAAAAACATATGAAGTTATTCTGGAACTTACAAATGTGTGCAACTGCCACAAACGTTTGCGAAATTTGTGCATTGTTCTTAACTGACTTCTTATGGATGGCGCAGTGGTGCAGCAGTAGTGCTGTCACCTCACAGCAAGAGGTTTTCCGGTTTGATGCTCAGCTGGGGTGGAGTCTGCATGTCCTCCCAGCATTCATGTGGATTTCCTTCCACATTACAAAAAATGCATCTGGAGTGTTTTTTTCTGGCCTCTGCTGAATATTGGCTTTGTTGCAAGTTGGACTTTCCCAGTTAACAAATGTTAAATAAAAATATACTTTCATCTCCACATAGGTTATGTGCATGTTTCATCCCAGGCTTCAGAACTTTGAAAACCAACACACTCTGTTCACTTTTATTACATTTGCATATCAGAGTAGTGGCATGTTTCAATCATTCAACTTGACCCTGTGTGCAGACCAGGACAATGAATACTACCTAAAGTCTATTTGTTATAATAAAATCATTTGTGATTTGTGTGCCATATGAAATATACCATTATGCAGGACTTGTAAATGTAGTTCATGGCTCATGGCCTAGCCATAACTAAACATTAATAACATTAATAAATGTGTATCTGCAATTGGCTCCTATTGCTGCCACCATGCTTGTCTACAGCCCCATGGGACTCATGGAATACCTATACCAGTCGATACTAAGAAATGTGTGGCTTTACATACATTAGCTATAGGGACCTTTCAGCAATGAACTGAGACAAAGTGGGGGTATTTCAGGAATCTGCCTCAAAAATACTCCACTAGATTCTTGATGCCATGCTTCAGCATGTGGAGGAGCACATCTGATTCCCATGCACCCCAGAGGAGACAGCCAACAATATATGGGAATTGTATAATAAAGCCCATTTACATGAGGTACTAGGGGTCATAGACTTTACTCATATTGAAATAAAGGCTCCACCTAGTGAACTGGGAAGGAGTTATGCAAACTGCAAAAGTTACTGCTCCAGTTATCATGATTGTTACATACGACATGCATATGACCTATACAAATGGTTTGCTAGGTGCGTGTTTGGGTCTATGTCACAAGATCAAAAATTCAGGTAGTCGCATACCTAAAGCTTAATCCATAAATAGTGAAAATGAAAACTGCGAATGGCCACTTCCACAAATTTTTCATCAGGGAAAAAAATTTGCTTGGCCATCATGTGGAATTTGCCATTTTCTATAATTTTGAGCAATCTTGAAGTTGGTATATTTAGTTATGGGGGGGGTGAAGCCCCACACTTGATTTGGGCTTAAAAGTTATTTTTTTTTATATGGCCAAGCAAATTCTTTCCCTGTGTGGAAGTGGCCATTCATGGTTTTTAGGTTTCAATATTTATAGATCGAGCTTTAGGTATTCGACTACCTGAAGTTTCGATCTTGTAATATAAGACCCTGTCTCATGCTGCCCATATGAAATCAACAATACCAAATAAGCCATTGGCGCAATTGTGCCCAATTACAAACAAGGAAATTACTGAGGATGTGTTTGGGTTGCTGAAGGCACAATTTTACTGTCTGGATTCATCTGGTGGTGCCCTGCAGTCTAAGCCTGACTTGTGGAGAAATATTGTCAATGTGTGCAATGTTACTTAATCTCATACTTAGGAATCAGTCAGAGCAGAGTGGACACTTGCAGGAGCAGCAGTCACCAGCACACCATGCAGTGAAGGCTTAGTCGGCTGAGGAGTCAGTGGAGGAGCAAGCAGTGGGGGTATTACTGTTTTAGCTGGAGGCAGGTGCAGAATGTCGCGGTACTGTCAAAGAGACAGTAGCCTGCACATAGCTTCAGAAATATTAGACAAGAGTTAGAATAAAATTGATTCCTACAAAACCAACACCAGACTGTGCTTAACCATGCATAGGCTGGCCATGTTGTGCTTCAGACATATGCAACCAAATAACAATATACAAAGGGTAGGGCACAGTTATTATCATTTGCACAGATGGGGAGGGAGCACAAAAGTGGATATCTTTCACAAGGAAGTTGAGTGTGTAGAGGAGTATAAAAATAAAATGTGCTTTTGTTTGAAATGTCAGTACTAAGTGGGTGGAGGACCTCCAACGTAACAGTTGTCAAGAAGGGCTGTTATTAGTTAAGGTGTGTAATACAATGGGAGCTGTGGTGGATGATGTCTAACTAGTTTCAGCACTGTGGCTCAGTCTACTGGACAGGTCCAGAGCATGAATTCCAGGGGGTTCAGCATCCCACGCATGCCCCCAGCTATGTGATCTGGCTCCACCAGGAGTTGATCTGGATGTACCACAACCCTGACTAGATGTTAGTGAGCTGCTTGACCTTGTGTGGCATCTGCTATGAGGCATGCCATTGTGGCTATGGTCACAACCACAGGGTGTCCTCTCCTGGGAAGAGACACCTCCAAAACAGATATCTTTGTGGAAGAGCCATCACTGTGGGAGTGTGATCTTAGTCATCCATGGGCATGTTGGTTACCATCTGTGAATGTAGCAGCTGACTGGCCCCATGAACAACTTTTCACCCCAATCACATACCATTGTAGGTGACGTGACTGTCCCTCTGAAAGTTAAAAATACTTCTGCTACTTAGATATTTGCACTGCATACAGCAATCAAATGTATTCACTGAAAGTAGACTAAATGAATGTTTGAAACTGTGCTCTGAATGTCTTCTCATAGGTGTGACTCCAATTAAGCTTAAAATCCTTCAGCCCAGTAATTGCTGTACTCTTGCAATCCCCCGCTCAATACATCTTTCTCAGTGTACTTAAAACTACTTGATAAACAACCATCTTATTATATCAACGGGTTGAACAGTAGTTAAAAGCAGCCATGCTAAAAATGAATACACTTGTAAAAAGTACTACTTACGTGGCTCAAACAAGTTTTTTTTCTTTTCCTGAAGGGATCTTCTGAAAGTCACCTTTAGCCGGTTCTAAACTCCATGAATTACAGTTTTCTTCTGTAGCGGGATGAAGCTATCTGCCTACCATTGAACTTATATCATGCATATTTACATGGCTGGGCATGATGATTATGTAATTAGGTCTCAGTTCCTTATTGTTTCTGAATTCTTAATTTCCTCTATGAGAAAACCTGCTAAGCATTACACTCGGTTGTACTTCATGCCATGCACATGCATGAACCCTGTGGGCAGCGCTGCTTATATGCAGTCCATGCCATGACTTGAAGGTGTAACCTGTAATTCCTCATATTGCCATCTGTAAATGGAATCAGTGTAGTGCCTGATTTTTTACCAGAATACATAGGGATACAGGACTGCCATGTTTCACATCTTAAAATGTTATTGTGAACCATAATAATACAGTATCTACTATATCATAGCCCACGATACGTCAAACAATTGAGGTGCCCTCTGATGCCCATAATTGTGTGACAGATAGTACACATAAGACCTAATTTGCTCACTAATATTCTGCCAGTTTGTACTGAGGTTCTTCATGGTGAGATATCATGGCTGGAAAATGAGAGAGTAATGATCCTTTTAGAGTGCAGAGGTGGTATGAGGAGGAATCCAATTTTTTCTGGACTCCATAAGGATTACAGCCAGCGACACCTGCAGGAGGGCTATAGAGGGCCTCAATGTAAGACTGAAGCCTAGAATAGTTTATCCCAGACTGTCATACATGCCACTGGCATCCTACACCTGAGGGAGCAGTGCCATCATTATTACAGTGACACAAGGTGTTGCTGTCCTGAATTCAAACTCTGAAGGAAGGATAAGGTTAAACGGGAATCACCGCCTATGCACTGTAAGTACAACTTAGCTACACATTTAATTTGCCATTGCATGCCATCCAAAAAATATTGCACAGCTTTCTTCTTATCTCTATTCCCTCTGAAGAAATTAAAGTAAATACGGAGCTGCACAGGCATTGACTGGAACACCTAAGAGAGTGTCAGAGTGAGTGTTCTTGGTTTAGACTGTACAGTGTTTAATACTGACATCAGTAAAGATTCATTTCCAAAAAGGTTTACCTTTCAGAAATTGCTATCAGTTCAGTGATAACTGCCATAGGTCAAATATTGCAGTATCACTGCTGAATTGTATTACTGTGTGTGTGCATGCATCATCTCATATACTTGAACAAGTGGGCCAGGTTGTTAAGGCTGTGCTCCCACATTGGGAGGATGCCTATAGGTTCAATCCCCACCGCAGACATTTGTTTTATCTTGAATTATTCATTTGAGGTTCTGTCTCATTATACTGAATATACAGCAATAGACAAGGGAAATATAGTTGTTTCCTTTATTTATGACCTCTGAGTGAAATGATTGCCTGAGTAGCATGTCTTCCTTGTATATGTACATTTGTCTCAGAAATCATTGCTATGTCTTTGACTAGAGAACCATGTTGGCATATACAAGTAGCTTATCCCATTAATCCTCTGTCTGTCTGTCTGTCAGAATACAGATGACGATGGCTATTGGTTCTAATCTGTCTCCCAGTTGTGTGTATACTAACAGCCTTTTTATACTGAGAACTGTGTTTTGGTCCTTCTACTATATTACATTTAAATGTATTATAGTCATAATATATATCAGCTTCAGTTTTTCATTGTGTTTGTACTATTGTCTCCTGCACCCTCTTTGTCTCTATCCTTAATATTACACATTATTATTTTGTTTATTATTTGTTTTTCTCCATTTATTTTATTATTATATGTAGCAATGTCACAAGCAGCACCTGTTCATCTGGCAACCCTGTAAGCCTCCCCAAAAAGGTAGCAATTACAGTGCCATTACCACCACCACCACTAGAAGCACCCAGCACATCTGCCTCCCAGCCTGCCACAGTTCCACACATCATTCCCTACCTTCACCACCTGCTTCTGTTATCCCTGCATCAGATTTTGGAACAGTTGTGCCCACCAGTAGCAGTGCAATGGAGGTGACACTGTTGCCCTCATCAGCAACTGGCAAACATTGAATGGAGATTATTGACAGGTGATTGGACCCCCCCCCAATCTCCCAGAGAGAGAGAACTGCCTCCAGCATCTCATTAAGTTGTGTTCCTATTCAACACTGTTGCCACCATATTGAACACAGTCCAATGGTGACTGTGCCCAGATTGGCTAGTAATTTCCCACTGAGTTATAGCTGGCAGAGCCTGGAACTGTGGATATCCCATCCTATTCCCCCACCTTGGTGTTCTCTTACCTTTGTGTTTAGGTTCACCCTTGTTAGTCATTCAATTCTGTCCTCAATATTGTTTTTCTTCTGTTTTCCTATTGTCATTGTCACCATTCTGTTTACCCTACTTTATGGTGCGACCAGACATCCTGTCAGTCCTATCTGTCTCCTGTTGCTACCATACCTACTCCTTTTACCTTCCTTACTTCCTTCCCCAACTTACCTTCTCTTTATGCTTGAAAAATGGGCATCTGCCCCACAAAATCTATTTATCCACCTTCCTCACTTTCATCTTCCTCATTCTTTAGTTGCTCACCATCTGTTCTACCCTCTGCATACTTCCCTTTTTGTTTCATTCCTGTACTCACATTTCCATTTCTCCATTTCATCTGTTTCTCATAGTCCCAGTCCCATTTCCAACCTTTAATCTGATCAAAAAATAGATAAATACACCTCATAGAAGGCCATCTAGGGCTTCCCAACCACTTGTCCTTTCTATTCATATTGTACTTGTGAGACATGAAGAACACTGTTGATGCCCATGTACAACCAAGTAGAATTGGCTTGTCGCAGAACAAAGAACTAGACTGCCATGTTCCATATGCACTTGCCACTTACATGAGATGAACATCTTTGCACAGTAGTTTGCACATAGGGTACAACTGTCAGGATTTGACTGCTTCCCCTTGTAGTGAATTATAATGCCAACTCAGCCTGTGGATAGTATTTCCTTTGTTTACCAGGGTAGTCATACTAAGGTAATGACCTATTTTCAGGAAAACTCAAGGTGTAATTTATATTACAGGGAGAAATTTGGCCAGAGAGTTGAGGAACTTCCCCTACGCTTTGGTGTAGGGGGACACATTTGAATGTGGTGCATCTGTCTTCTTGTTTCCGTTCCAGGCATGTAGGCAGCCTGCAGAAACAGAAGGAAACATGGTGACTACTAGTCAGCATGAAGATGTAAAGCAGAATGCTAAATTGAATCCGGAGATGGTGGAATTGATAATAAACAAGGCAGAGGTGAAAGGTTCATTTATATCAGAGGAGAAAGAAGGAACAGACAAAAAATGATCTGGAGAGTGTACCAGAAGATGGAATAGACTTGAAAAACCTTTTTCAGAAGAAATTATTTGAGGGTGATATTGAGAACCATCAGCAGTGTATTACTACAACCATCCAATTCAGAGGGTTGTGGGATGTTTACATTAAATAACTTATCAACCAAAGTGAACCAGAAGGTGAGGTAGCAGCAACCTGGGGAGATTTGATGGAAAAAAATTCAAGAAGAAGCAATGATGGAAGAAACAACAGGAAGAAAGTCATTTGCACAAAAAGTAAAGGAAGGAGAAAAGAAGGTTGAGGAGGTGAAGATAAAGAAGAAATATATCATAAGAATAAGCAGCAAAAAAGAAAAAGGGCTGGAAAGATATGAAGTGTATGACTCTGTGATTGCACCAGTGGGTGTTTCACCCACAGAGGTAAGAGCATTCATTCTCATTAATGATACATTTTGCAATACATTTTTTGAGCCTGGACAGGCCATGGAAAACTTTTTTAGAGAAATATGAACAAAAAAAACAGCAATCCATGGTCAGAGTATGTGATACAATCTCTTTATAGAGAAACAAAAAAGAGAATATTGATTCAATTTAGAAATGAAACCGAAATAAAATACTTAAAAGGACACATTGACTGTGTGCAAAGATGTTTTGGACACAACAAAAATTTATGATGAAAGAGGGATGGGAATGTAGGGTTATATAAAAATGCAAAATAATAATGTGATACACATTCCTAGTGTAATTAATGCAAATGGTAACAGAGGATTTGTGAAATATAAAGGACAACCTAAAATGTGTTTTATTTTTTTTTTCTTGTGGGAAAAACAATCATTTGATTAGTGAATGTGATAAAAGAAAATGTTTCCTATGAAGTAAAGCTGGACATGAGGTAAAGAAATGTGATTATAAAATGTAAGAATTGTGGTAATACTAGACATACATTGTTAGAGTATGAAGAAGATGGGCAATTTTATAGAAAAAGAAGATTCACAAACTTAGTTCAGGATATAGATGCAGGAGGAGGGACAAGAAAAACAAAGTGACATACAGAAAAATAGAGACATTGTAATAAATACAAAAGAAGGGGATAAAGAAAAGGAAGAAGCTACAATTGATACAAGTGAAGAAGAATATGTAATTTGGCAGGTAGTAAAAGGAAAGAAAAATTCCATAGGAAAAAGATTGAAAGAAAGGAAAAGCAAATTAAAAAGTCTAATAATAAAAGAAAGAAAAAAGGCAAAGGATGAGAAAGATATTATAATTAATTCACGTAAAAGCTGAAAATTATAACTTTGAATGTTAATATTATGAAAAATATGAAAACAATTAATAGGCAATTTGGAATGGTGTGCCTCATTAGATAAATATGTCAGTATACTAGTGGATATAAGATCATTGATGGAAGAAGATAAGTCACAAACAGAAAAATTATGGGGTGGACTAATTATTTAGAATATGGGTAAAGGCACATGTTCAGGGATATGTTTATTATGTTTAGGTAATATTAAAATACTAGATCAAGAATACAAAAAACAGGATAGCCGTCGAGTAGAATGCAATTACTGGAAAACTTCAAACTTGAAAACGAAAAGTGAAAAGTGCCCCCACTTTCGCTAATATAGTGCTTGCTAAATGGGAAGAGAGATTTATAGTTAATTCTACCTTTAGACAATATTGGTCACTTTATCACAGATTCTTGGATGATATAGTGATATTTTGGATAGGGGGTGAAGAAAAATTTAAGGAATTTTTTTCTTACATAAATTCAACTACAAATTATTTAAAGTTTACTTATGCGATGAATGTAGAAGTTATAAATTATTTGGATGTGGAAATTTATAAGAAAAACAAAAAATTTGAAACTAAGGTATTTAGAAAAGACACATTTTGTAACTCTTACTTGCATTATGATAGCTTTCACCCTATCCATTGCAAGAAAAATATTGTGAAAGGCCAGTTTGTGAGAGGCTCGAGGATGACAAGTGATGAAGGTGATTTTTACAAAGAATGTAATAAACTAGAAACAATGTTTTTAGATAGAGGTTATCCGTTGGAATTCGTGAAGGGAATAAGAAAGGAAGTTGAGATGGGTAGAGGAGAAAAATTTCAACCAATAAAAGGAATAATGGAGGTGAAGAAAAAAGGTTTGGATAGGAAAAATGAAAATTTAGATGAGAACAAGAATTTAAAAAGGTTAATTACAGAATTTAATACTTTAAGTAAAGATGTCAAACAGATATTTAAGAGGGAATGGGAGATATTTTCTGCCATTACTGATATGGAAGAAATTAAAAATATAATACCTCAAGTGACTTTCAGAAACCCACCTAATATAAGGAAGAAAATAGAAGGAAATGGAAAATATAGAAAAAGGGTAGAAAATAGGAAGGTTGGAACTTTTAAGTGTGGGAGATGTGCACAGTGTCCTTACATGATGAACAAAGATGACATTTTTATTGAAAGTAGGAAGAGAATGATAAAAAGTAAGGATAGATTTAATTGCAATACCCAAGGAGTAGTTTACCTAGCAGTTTGTCAAAACTGCCAGTCTTTTTACATTGGGAAAATGGAAAGGGTATTCAAAAGGCGTATATATGAACATATGTACGACATTGGTAAAGGGAAGGAAACAAATGCACTATATAGGCACTTTAAAAGTTGCATAGGAGCAAAATATTTATTTTTTATATTAGAACAGGTAAAACAGGATGTTAAGGGAGGTTTATGGGAGGAAATATTAGAAAACAGAGAATTGTGGTGGCAGGTTTATCTTGACGCATGTAAGAAGCCTGGATTAAATGAAAATATATCTATTGGGCCTATTTTAAAGTTGAAAGCCAACAAAGTTTGAGTTACATTATTTTCTGGGTTGTATTTTTAACAAGAAATAGAATTGATTGCATATATTTAACATTTATATCTATAAATATAATTTTTAACATTTTTTTATATATACTAAGGTTTTTATATATAATTATATTTATATTTATATTTTCCATATTTATACGTACATATTTTTATATTCAATATTTAATATTTATATATTTACATATTTTAACATATATTTAAAAAAGAATAGTTTATTTGTATTATTATTAGGTTTTATAGGTTTCGGACATTAGAGGGAGTTTTCTCGGAGTTTTACATACATGTTTTTTACGTATATATATCTTTAAGTATTAGTATGCATTGACTAAGGAACTTTCACAATAATTATTTATTATAAGAATATATATAAAAATTACTATGATACATTAAAATCAATTGTGGAGGTTGTTTAATAATACATATATCAATTCACATTGTTACAAATTAAATTAATATTAATGAGGAAAGGAAAGAAGACCGACTGGTTCATTCAAAGTAAAGAAATTGAATTTTATAGGTTAATTAACCTTAATGGTAACATAAAAATGAGAAGGTTTTTGTGTTATTTTATCTGATGAAGTCCTGCATGAAGGGACGAAAACGCATGTGGATTTTGTCTAATAAAAGCGTTTATGCACGTTGACGGTGTCACTTTTCGTTTTCAAGTTTGAAGTTTTCCAGTAATTGCATTCTACTCGACGGCTATCCTGTTTTTTGTATTCTTGGTCTATATTTTGGACAGCCACACAAGTTTATTAATTAAAATACTAGATGTTACTAAAGTTGAGCTAGGATGAACAATACTAGATGTAAGATGGAATGCAAATGTATATGGTATTATTGCTATATATGCCTATGTTACTAAGAAACAAAGAGAGCGATAATGTTTAAAAAAAATCCTAATTATGTCTGTGTAAATATGGATATAATAGTCATGGGATACTTTAATTTTGACTTAAGTGTAAGTAAAAAGAATAGTGGTGATGTTAAAACAGTAAATGAAATAATGAAAACTGGTAAATTATATATATGGGATAATAAGTATTGGACCTATAAATAGTGAGATTAAGACTGAAATTGATTATTTTCTTATATCAGATATTTTAAGAATTATACAGAAAGGAATAGAAAGACAGGATTCTCAGATTATATAGCTATATGGATAAAAGTGCATGAGAAAGACGAATATATAGGAATAGTTAAAGGAATCAAAAGGTTGAATGAAAGAGACTTAAAACAAGATGATAGGAAAGAAAGAAAGAAAGAAATTATGGAAAGATCATACAGGTGTGAGATGATTTTATGAAAACTAGACAAGTTACTGGATAAGTTTTACAGAAAAGTATAAAGTTGTTATTTGGAATGCTTATGAAAATAAGAGGAAAAAGAAAAAAAGAAAATATAAAACACTAAGTCGACATATATAGAGAATTAGTGCAGGACCAGAGGATTTAGTTATGAAAAAGAAAAGGAATTATATGAAATAAATCAAAAAAGATTAGCAATTTGAAAAAAGAAGTAGCACCTTAGTTAAATAAATTACTTAAAGAAAATTAAAAAAAAGAAGGGAGTTGAAAAATAAAGAAGGAATTGAAGTAACAAAACAAGAAAGAATGTGTGAGGTAATTAAAGAATATGCATATATATATATATAGAGAGAGAGAGAGAGAGAGAGAGAGAGCACAATCTTTTGTTAAAAAAGAAATAAAATGGACTAAAAAATATAAAGTTAATAAATTAAATAAAAAAGGTAATGAAAATGTGGAACAAAATATAAGTATGGAAGATATGGAAAGTTATATATGTAGAAGTATTAAATGAATGGTTGGAATTAGAAATGATAGATAAGAAAATGTGTGTAGGAATTACAATATCTATATGGAAAATAGAGAAAAAATATGATATAAAGAACTGGAGATTAACAGTACTAAACAATACAGATTATAAAATATTTATGATAATAACTAAAAGCTTAACAAATAAAATTGACAAGTCACTTGATCAAACATTATTTGTTAGAAAGGGAAAATGAATTCATGATTTATTATTGTTGATAAAAGAGGTAATAGATGATTTTAAAAATAAAAAAGCAGAGGCAAAAGTTATGATAGGAGATTTAAATAAGGCATTTGCAAAATACAATTTGAATCTTTATGGGATATTCTAAAGACATATAATATAGATAAGAAAACAATACAAATAATTAAGTCACTGTATTAAATGAATAATGTTAAATTAGATGTTAATGGATGGATAATTGAAGAAATAAAAATAGAATGCGGAATAAGACAGGGATGCCTATCTAGTAACATTATTTTTTCTTTAGTTATGAACACAATAGTAACCAACATTAATAAAATGACATATATTGCAGGATAAAAGATAGTAAATTAAATGCAACTACCTATAATGTATACATATGCAGATGATATTGTGTTAATAACCAGAAACAAAGAATGCATGGAAGAAATAAGTGAAAGGTTAAATAAATTGTTAAAGAAGACAGGTCTTTGTATAAACAATGAAAATGTAAGGGTTTTGGATTCAATGGAAATATAGGAGCCATAAAATTAAATGAAGAAACTATAGCTATATTAGGAAGACTTTTTGGATTAAGGGACTACAAGACAAAAAACAATGGAAAAAATTAGTACAAGAAATAAAATTCATATGAAATTTTTGGAAAACATATAGTTTGGCATATAGAAAGAAAGTGTATTTAATAAATTCCATCTTAATAGGTAAAATAGCATATATAGCTGATACCTATATGATACAAATATAGTATGAGAAAGAAATAATGTATTTTATATTTGCATTTATATGGGGGCCAAGATCAAATCCAGTCAAAAGGGAAATTTTGGATATGAAAGAAGAACAAGGAGGATTGGGCCTAATAAACCCAATTGTGCTTGTAGTATCTTTAAATCTATACTTAGCTTTAATGGGTTATATAAAAGAATGAAAGAACCTGATAGAATTTATATTATATCATAATTATCAATGCTTTTGGCAAAAATGGAAATAGGAAAAGACTCAGGGGAGTTATGAATGAAGAGATAAAGGAATATCAGAATAAAATTAAAAGTGAATATGAGTGAAAAAAATAGAAAAGTATGGTATTTAAATGTTATGAGACAAAATTACTTTATTGATCCTTGGAAACATTTAGAAATAAGAAAAATAAACCAATATTAACAAGATAGAAATGGTACAAGAACATACAGTACATGAATGTAAAGAATTTTTGTCCATGAGTAAACTACTTGTCAAGGCAAACATGCTTTATAAAAGAAAACAAGATATAATGTGCAATAATTGTGGCGAACTTGAAACTACAGAACATGTGTTTTTGAATAGTTTGAGAGTTAAAAAGTTATGGAAAAAATATGTAAATGTGAAAAGATGCAAGGTTTTACAAAAATGGAGCAAATTAATATGGATATGATTAAATATGTTTTTATGGTGCTAAAACAAGAATAAATTAACAAAAATTATAGAACAATATTTTTTTTGTTTCCTAGACATTATGGACAGAAAGACTGAATGAAATTAGGTTTAATGGAATATGGGTATTTGCAGAAATTCTAAAGAAAATACATTTTTGGTTATGGAAAAAGGGTGGAGGAATGCTTATTAATATTAATTCAAGTAGTATTGTATCAAGTGTAAATAACTGCAAACATTGTAAATATGTATATAATAATTATTGTGTAACTAAGTGATGCTTGACAATAAAAACAATACTCTTTTTGTATAGAAGCCATGGGATATTTTACATTCTCCTTAATTACTACCTACTCCATCTGAAAGACAACACAGTCAAGTGCAGCACCCCACCACCCAGTGATGCTGCACTGTAATGTCAGCAGTCCAATCATCTGAAGTGGGAACAGAACTCACAGCAAAGTCAAGTGTGATACCTGCTGTGTCACTGACATACTAGATAATTGATTAGACACCAGAAATGTGTACTGATGGGGTGTTGTTGGTTCTTTCATTCTTACATTGTGCAAATGTATAAATACCAACTGTTGAGTGCTTCCCTAATGCCTTTTCTTTTCTGCTTTTGTAACCTGTAAATTAAGTGCTTTGGGCACTGTAAATGAGGAGGACTGTGGATTCAAGTCCCCTCAAGATTTTATGCTTCTCGTCTTTTTTTTTTCCCTTCCTTTATTCTACAAGTGTGCAAACACTAACTGCTATGTGCTTCCCTGACACCATTTATCATGCTTCATCTGTAGTTCAACCTGTACATGAAGAGCTTTCTACAGTGTAAGGGAGGAGAGTTGTGCGTTCAATTCTTCTCTGATTGTATGTCTTTTGGTCGTTTTTTTTTTTTTCTTTCATTCTGCAAGTGTGTAATCGCCAACTGCTGTGTGCTTCCATGAAACTGTCTCTGCACCTTCTGTCTTCCACATTCCTGATTGTATCAGCATCTCCCTTCACAATCTTGTTTATATTATATTTCTGTTTGTTTACTTCCCTTACTACCTTCCACAAGTTATATTATCTGCATGTATATATCATGACCCTGTATCATTGCCGCATACCTTTTCTTCCTCTTGCCATGACTCTATGCATAAGACTGCTCTGAGCATCCTTGTTGCTCCTGCTCAACAAATGAGCCCTACTACTGCTTATACTTCCCTGAGGGCATACCATAGTTTTACATGATCTTCCCACAATCCTTGTTGCAGTCACAGCCAGTGTTTTTAATCAGCTGCTCAACATGCACACTTGCCTGGCAGTATTCACTGAAGAAGCATCAAGGCTTATCTCATATGTACAGTAAAGAGAGCAGGGCTGATCAAGACCATTGCCATACTGCTATTGAATCACAGTGTGTCTTTGAACATTTAAACGTACACATTTTTTTTTCATTTTTGCTAGGGCAAATGATGGTAAATATATGAGCTAATAAATGTGAAGGAATTATGGGGTATGACCTGATTAGACTGTATTTAAAGCTTGTAGTATATTGTTTTATATAAATGGACTCAAGGTTTTGCACAAGATTGCACTACTGTTTTTAAAAGCTTTGCATGCAGCATATGGTATACAATCTTGCACCTTGCATTCTTCTTATTGTAGGACTTAGATGTGGGATGTTTTTAGACTTAAAGTGAAAGTGAGGTACAAGTATTTTGCTATTGCAAATATTGTTTATCACTTTCAAGATATTTTTGGTTGCCCTAAGTTAATTGCTTTTTGTTTTATGAGATAGTTTGCCTTTGCATTGTATTCTCTCTCTAGTTAACAGTTTTTAGGTACTTGTAGGTGATAAGTTTGCTTGGCTTGGAACAATCCTGCTTCCAATGTTAAAAGTCTAATGTCTTCATTAGCTGTTTTAGTACTGGTATAAGCCAAGGTGGTGATGTTTATTGTAATTTTCTCTTTTGTAATGAATACTCTTTTGTTCAAAATTAGGTTTAGTAAATTACAAAATACAGAGAGGTCTGATGTATGATCTGTGCTACTGTAGAGAGGAGAATACTTTATATATTCAAGTTTAACCAACAGACTGGACTCTGATGATTCTAAATTTGATCTTGCTTAGGTTGTCATTAGAGAGTTTATTTGCTTTGAGAGACCAATTAGTTAGTCCAGGAAAATGGGTACTTATGCTATTTGGTGGTATATTATGGATTTATCCTTATCTGGCATATTTTTTATTATAGAGTTGAAGCACTGTTTAATGATGGTTATACCCTGACATATTATTTATTTGTGCCATAAGGTTTATACTGATATATTTTGTTTTTACTGAATTTTCTAATCTATATTTAGGTGACCTAGAATTATAAGCTTATGCTATACTGAATGGCTGGTGATTTTCTTTAAGCCTTTTCAAATCATGCTTATTGAGGGAAAAAAACAGAAAACATTCCTGAGATGACCACCATGGAGCTAGAAGATAGCGTTGAAACCTTAATGTTGAAAATTTAAAACTTTAGGCTTTATTTAAACATAAAAATTCATTTAAAACCAAAGGGTAAAAAAGAAGAAAAGCGCTTTCAACCTATTCAGGCCTTCTTCAGTTCAATAAATCTTTTAGGTTTGTGCTGAATGTTTTAAACATCTATGTACCTATCAGGAACATTTATTTTGGACACGCCTTCAGTAGCTTCAATTCATTAAACACTTAAAGAGCAAGACTTCCACAGATAATCAACTAATGGATATACGCCTATTTTTAACACAGGTTTAAGGGGAACTACATCATTTAACCTTGGATACTTGTGGGCTCTAAGGTTAGTGATCCATTTTATTTCTTAGATTTCTGTTAGATTTTTCACATCTCCTCCTCTGGGACTTGGTATAACTATATCCACAGCTTGGAAGTAGAAAGAATGTGTAGGAAAACATTTCACATGGTTGGCCAAACTATTCTGAACTTCTTCATATAAAATATCTCTAAGGTGCCTTAAAATACGGTCCTTGAAGCATTGGTCCATTTTCCCTATATAAAATGTTGTACACTGTTTACAGGTTGCTAAGTATACTAGATGTTTGGTGTTACATGTGGCAGATACCTTGAAATTATATTCTTTGCCATTTACTGGATGCCTAAATCCTGGAACAGGATTAATATGTGGGCATGCTTTGCATCTCCCACATTTTCTCATTCCTATGGGTTCAGGGAATCTTTTATGATGACCATCTTTATGGCAAAGTAACTGTTTCAAGTTCTTTTATTTCTAAAAATGAATCTTGGTTTTTCTCCCACTAATGCTTTAAGCTTCTCATCTTCCAGGAGTATTGGCCAATATTTATTAATAATTTCAAAGATTTGCTGATTATCTGAGCTGTAGGTGAGAAAACAATTAATCTTCTGCCCTTGCTGTTCTCCTGGGGGTTTAGCTTTGTATTCATCAACAGATGCTGTTAAATAGTAGGGACAACCTTTAGTCTTTCTGAATGTGTTATGATCTATTGGTTTATTCAGATCTGATTCTTTATTGCCTCTCTTTCTAAGATGTCTTTTGAGCAATTCACATTCCTCCTTAAATATATCTTCCGCAATGCATAACCTAGATAGGTGCATCCTTTGATTTTCCATTATACTCTTGTAGATATGACTTGGGTGCATACTATGTCGATATAAATAATGGTTATGCCTTGTTTCCTTGCAATGTACTTCTGTTCGGAGACCTTGCGTGACATCATAGCTAATTTTAACATCCAAAAAGTCAATCTCTTTATCTATCTAAATATTTAACTGAAAATTTAAGGAACTCTGTGGTAGAGCACAAATAGTCTATGAATGCTTGCAGATCTAAGACCTACCCCATTCACACAGTAAAAATATCATCCACAAAGCATCCATAATATAATAAATGACTTCTCCATGGATTCTTCAAGCATATTATATTTTGCTGTTCCCAATATGCAGGTATCAAGTTCGAGTAGGTGTTGGCACATGGTGTGCCCATTGCCACCTCCCCATGTTTGTAAGTAGCACTTTTCACCATAAAGAAAAATGTTGTTGTGAAGAATATCTAATAAGTGACAAATAATGTCAGCATTAAGCTTCAATCCATGTGCTAAAGATCTTACTGCCTCAATCCCATAGTCATGAGGCATTACCGTGAAAATATTGTTAACATCCAATTTTACCAAGAGCACCTTAATTCCCTGTTGGATTGCATTCATTTTATCTGTATAGGTGTCTTAAAAAAGTACCAGTATCTCCGATTATGGAATGTATTCTTGATAGGTGCTGCTTTAACTCATTCTCAACATACATGAAGAGGGTTTCAGTCACCCAACCTCGTCCCACCACAACTGGTCTTAATGGTGGGTCCTCCGGGTGTTTATGGACCTTTGGCAAGCCACTTATAGTTGGAATAATGGGATGGTCCACACTAAAAAAAATGTAGAGTTCTTGGTTAATCCTATGCTCCATGAGTAATGCATAGATATCATCATTTACTTGTTTTATTTTTCTTTCCCGTACATTTTGGGATATAACTTAATATGTTCTGTTATCCTGTAACAAGGATAGCATCCTTTTTCTGTACCCTTCAGCTCCCATTACCACAATGGCTCCACACTTATCAGCTGGTTTAAACACTAAGTCCTGCCTTTATTATAACTTGAATAGCACTTTACTCTCATCTGATGTCATATTCATAAAGCGCCTTTTGTTCATCTGGTTATCCCTAAGTTTCACTACTTCATTTTTACATAGGCGGACAAATGTTTCCATGGTGGGATGATTAACTGGAACAAATGGACTTGGTTTTCTGTATGTCTGTTCATTAGTAGAAGAGCTATTCCCAAAAATCGATTTTAGACTTAAATTCCTACCAAACATTTTTATATCAACATAGAACTCATTTAGGTCAGAAGTTAATGAGGGAATAAATGTCAGTCCTTTAGACAAAATATTAATACATGCTTTATCCAGGTGTTCATTTGACAAGTTTATCACCAAGGATTGTTCTTCTGGAATCTCTATTAAAATTTCTTCCTTTTTCTTTCTTGACTCTGAGTTCGACCAGTTCTCTGAAACCTGTCTCTTACTGGGACAAGAAATTGGTAGTGAAAAGGGATATGGTTAGCCCCTACCTTCGGTATAGTGCCTGTGGAAGTACTGGGCACTAAGTTAATATGTGTGGAATGCAGCTTTAAGTTTGCCATAGTAACAGTCAAGGTAGTAATTGGAGACTCATTCGATATGGCTGTGGATACTGCCTCCAGGGTTGACCCATTTGCAAAAGTATCCACCCGTGGTGGCTGGTTAGGCGGTTCTAAAGCAGTGTGGTTCATAGTTTGAACTACACTCTATCGTTCTTCCCTCGGCCAATCAAAGATGTTGCCATCTTTAAAATCTTTGAAATCCCTCATTAACTTTTTCATTTTTATATTCTTAAGCCTAGTATCATAAGCAGTTAGACATTGTAAAATTTCCAATTTACTCAAGCCCGATCCTGATAGATCCATTCCTTCCAACTCAAGTTGTTTCATACTAATTAGTTCAGTAGTTTGCTCTTCCTCGGGTTTAAAGTGTTCAATTAATAACTTTAAATAATTGAAACTGGTATCAAGATTTATGCTCTGCCATTTGGCTAATAGCTCAGGTCTACTGTTTACATACATAGGCAGACACTTAACCCACATTCCCCTAGGAACGATTCTGTAGTGTAAACATGCTTCAAAGTGGAAGTGCTGCCATTACAGTCTTTGCAAATGAAAGGCAGCATCTTCCACTTCTCTTTAGATAACTTCAAAATGTTCATTTACATTAGGTTCAGATGTATATGTCAAAATACCAGTTTCCAAATTCATATTTAATGTGCAGCTACAGAGTCAAAATGTAAACAATGGCAGAAAAAAAAACTTCCTTAGCTGCTAAAGATCTTCCCAGGTGCAAACAAATGAGAAAAAAATAGAAAATATTCCTGAGTTGACCATCACAAAGCTAGAAAATAGCGTTGAAACCTTAATGTTGAAAATTTAAAACTTTAGGCTTTATTTAAACATAAAACTTCATTTAAAACCAAAGGGTAAAAAAGAAGAAAAGCGCTTTCAACATATTCAGGCCTTCTTCAGTTCAGTAAATCTTTTAGGTTTGTGCTGAATGTTTTAAACATCTATGTACCTATCAGGAACCTTTATTTTGGACACGCCTTCAGTAGCTTCAATTCATTAAACACTTAAAGAGCAAGCCTTCCTCAGATAATCAATTAATGGATATATGCCTATTTTTTAACACAGGTTTAAGGAGAACTACAGCATTTAACCTTGGATACTTGTGTGCTCTAAGGTTAGTGATCCATTTTATTTCTCGGGTTTCTGTTGGATTCTTCACATCTCCTCCTGTGGGACTTGGTATAATTATATCCACAGCTTGGAAGTAGAAAGAATGTGTAGGAAAACATTTCACATGGTTGGCCAAACTATTTTGAACTTCTTCATGTAAAATATCTCTAAGGTGCCTTAAAATACGGTCCTTGAAGAGTTGGTCCATTTTCCCTATATAAAATGCTGTCCACTGTTTACAGGTCGCTAAGTATACTAGATGTTTGGTGTTACATGTGGCAGATACCTTGAAATTATTTTCTTTGCCATTTACTGGATGCCTAAATCTTAGAACAGGATTAATATGTAGGCATGCTTTGCATTTCCCACATTTTCTCATTCCTTTGGGTTCAGGGAATCTTTTATGATGACCATCTTTATGGTAAAGTAACTGTTACTGAGGAAGGTAGGGGAATGTAGATGGTTGCTAATAGTATTTTGGTATGTCCTTCTAGCTGAATTGGGAGGGAAGCTGGTTTTGGTTACTTTTATTTATTTATTTTTTTTATTTATTTTATTTAACATTTGTTGACCGGGAATGTCCGACTAGGTTCCACAGAGCCTGTTTTCAGCGGAGGCCAGGGGAGAAATGCTCCAGACAAGAATTTGTTTCAAATTTCAGACAAGAATTCTACTTGACAAGAATGTTAATGCTAGAAAGCAGTTTTAATTAGAACAAATATACTTTCACCTTATCTAAATATGACTCTATCAATGGCATAGTTTTTGTTTAAAATAAGGTGACAGCCATTAATCATATTTCAGTTACAGTTCAATAATGAATCTTATTGGTTACTCCAAGATGAAACTGGTGCCATTTGGGTTTGTTTCTTGCTAATAAATCAAAATACAACAAAATGTTTGTATTGTATGTAAAACAAAAACAAACTGGTAAAACAGCAACTGATGTCTTAGAATAACAACGACACACTTTCTTTAGCACTTTCATCCACAAACTATCAGGCTTTATCAGAATAATATTCATCAGCAAATGTATACGTTTAAATAGTAGTATGTGATGGAATGCTGTATTGAACCAATAAAATGGATCAATTGCTACTTAAACAAATACAATAAACTTAATAAAAATGGAAAACTGCAAAAAATTATTTATAAAAAGCTTCAGTTTTACAGCTGTAAGTTTCAACACACTAGAAATGGACGTAAACCAATTTACACCAGGGGACATTGCTTTCAGTTTTAGTTACCATAGTAATACTTTTTATTTTAGTATATTTTCCAGTATTATCCTCTCAAAGATCTTTTTCAAAAATAAAAAAAATAAGATTTTTTTTAATTAAAATAAACCATTAAATTTGGCATAAAACAGCATCATTATTAGAAGGTGTAATACTGTATATATGTTCACATATTCGTTGTAGCAGTCTTCTAACTATCTTTCTATTATAAAATGCTTCACATGACTAGCAAACAGTCATGTAAGCCAGAGTGCCTACACTATATCTGCCTAGTGCCCCAGTTGTTCTAGGATTGCCTTTCAGTCACATAGGGATTGTCTAAAACAAAACAAAACAACATTGTCTGCATTTGTCGTATTTTCTCTGGAACCCTTTACTATATAATTTACAGACTGTTACAATACATTTTGTTAGATTACTGGTTTAGTTGATAAAGTGTATCTCATATTAATTTAGGCAACTGGCAGATTTATTGAGTGCCAGCTTGGTTGTATTTGTTGACAAAGGTAAATGGTGGTGCACTTGGGGTGGGAATGTATGAGTGTGTTTTGATTAGGGTTAGAGTAGGGTTAATAAAGGGTATATACTAACGGTTTTGTTTGGGTGTGTTTTAAACATAGAGGAAAGGATCAGTAAGGGAATAGCTTTAGTATATGTCTGAGTGTTTGTGGGTAAGGATCAGGTAAGAGAATAATGGGAATAGATTTAATGTATGTGACAACGTTTGCAGGTTAGAGTTAGAGTTGTGTTAGGTAAGTAGATAGACTTGGGGATGTGCATGTATGTGTATTTGTTTGTGATTAGTATCTACGATGGCTTGTGTATTGGTAGTGTTATGGAAAGGGCTTATTAAGGTAATGTGTACAATTAGGGTTAGAGTTAAGGTTAGCATGCATTATTAAGGTGAAGCAAAGGGGGAAAGCCCCCCTACTCCACATTAGTAATGCATGCTAGCTGCTAACCCTAACCTTAACCCTAACGTCTCACCTTATAAAAAACCCTATCTGTAATACTACCAGTGTTCAGGCAAATATGATCTGAATGCTTGGCAGTGTTGTGGTTTAAAAATAAGAAAAGTAAATGTATTGCCCTTTTCAATCTGCAGGTTTTTGGGAAGTCATGTTTTTGATTTAACGAATGTTCAGCACTTGTTGATTATCTGTAAGTCAGCTATTTAGCATATCAACCATTGATGGTGTAATCCTTTAGACCTATTAGTCAAAGGTCATGTTACCTCATTACTAGTGAATTTTAAAAAGAGATTTTAGTCTGCTTGTCTCTTAACCCTCATTTGTGTGGCTTGCTCCGTAATTAACTCCTTAGAATAGCCTCTTTTCATAAACATCTGTATAATAACATCATTTAAAATTTAATTGTCATTGTAAATTGTATAGGACATTCTAACCACTTGCCCTTAACAACATGTCTTTCACTCCCCAGTGGATTACAGCTATTAAAGTGCAGATATACATTTGAAAATGTGCATTTCCAGTAAATCATTGAACAAAATCCCTTTCCACACTACTGTTTATTAGATAAAATGTCCAAAAGATTATTTTTCTTTAGAAGCGTGATAGGTAAAAATGCAAATATTACTTTTTTATTTATGTTAATTGTTAATCAAGTCCTCATAGTAAAGAAAATATCAAAACAAAAAAAAAAAGATAACACCTAATGTCATTAGAAAGCAATAGTTAAAAACAGTTATGTTCCCAATAGCACAGTATATAGATAGGTGCTGCAGTTCCCTTATGGCTATACCATTAATTTGGTGATAAATTTAATTTTCAAAAATTGAAAAGTTGTTATTCAAAATTAAATTCACGGGCTGGATTCATTCATGACTACACTAAGTGTACACTATTCTGAGTGAATAGACAACACAAGCATAACTCCCACCTTCTTCCTCCTCCTAATTTTAGTTTTCCTACTGAATTTCTTGCAACCTTCAATATCAAGGGGAATTCATATAGGTCTACACTTAGTGTAATCTTTCTGAAATAAAAGACAGCACAAAAAATATGGTAGGAATGTTCTTGAATACAGATTGTGTACATGTAGTGTGATGCTCATGAATCTCGTCTCATAAGCAAACGAAGTAAATCCACATCAGCTGGTGAGATACATCCAAAGGACAGCAAACAATCCAGAAACACTCTAAACCAATGTTCTGCATAATTACCATAAACAAATTATTTATTTCCACTGTCATACTCATTAAGTCACCACTACATTTACAATTTCTTAGTATAACTAAAATTGCCATGAATCTTTTAATATAGGTGTGAGATTTTCCAAGATCCTGTTTTAATTTTCTATCAATAAACTCACATTGCCAACAGTCCTGGATTTCAACTTGCTGCTGAAATTGTAGGTCTAAATGGGGGCTCCCTAATATCTATATGGATGTTAGGGATACCAAAAGTTCAAGAATAAAAGAACACTTCACTTAAGAAAAGTCTCATTGGAAATAAAACTATCACATTTCAAATCTAAATATTTACAATTAATTTTCCTAAATGCAATGTGCACTCCATGCAATGAATCAAGTCTGTATGCTGAATCATTAGATAATAATGACTACATCTTAGACACATAATAAATATTATCAACTAAAAATCACTCCTCTTCTTTTTATATTTTTTATTATTATAATATTTTTGTTGTTATTTTGTACCAGCATTGAGACAAATTATATCAAGTGTTAACAGGCTTATTTAAACAAATA
The DNA here is from genome assembly GCF_019279795.1 of Protopterus annectens. Lineage (NCBI taxonomy): Eukaryota > Metazoa > Chordata > Ceratodontiformes > Protopteridae > Protopterus > Protopterus annectens. The sequence goes on from NC_056728.1 coordinate 556,532,636, forward strand.
TTTTGAAGCCATATCCACAAAGTTTTTCAAACATCATGACATGTGAATGCATTGGTGAATTAAATGTACTGCTTCAAGGATAATATCAGTTGTGAATTATCTCTGGTTGCCTCTTCAAACAATAAACTGAAGTTTAACTTTCGTGTGCAATGTTTCAAGTCCGCCAAAATCTCAGTTGAGTTGGCTTGTCTTAAAGGAATGAAAATAACCCTATTTTCAAAAGCTCCTTATAAGTTTCATTGATTGTCACATCACAGCAATTGTAAATGTTACAATTCCTAGAATGCTCATCATAAATTTATTTTAGAAAGAATCCACTGTTAGTCTTAGTGATTGCATCATCTCTGCAGGTTGTTCCTGTATGTACATGTTCCCTGTCATGACATTTGATTTGGGTATTGGTTGAAACATCACAAATTCTGTTTGGTCCAGATTTTTATTATTCTTTTTGCCATTTGTTCTGATCTTGTCAACAGGGGTGGTGAATTTTGAGAAATCTTCATTATTGCTCCATTTTAGTTAATTTTCTTAATTTGATATATTACTTTTAGGAAAAGTAATCTTATTATTAAAAATATGTGATTGAGGATATGCTTTTCAATCCCAAAACATTTTTTTTTTATTTTTTACTTTTCTATCCTGAGTTCTAGCCCTTGTTTATTAGTTATTTTAACATTTGAAACTTAACTTTATATAAATCAAAGTGCAAATTATTATTATTAATATTCATTTGCTGTGAAGGTCTGACTGAATAAATACAATTTTTCATTGGAGGCCCAGGGAGAAAAGCTCCAGAGAGTTAGATAACATTAAATAAAACAGTAACTTAGATATAATAAACAAATATATATACATACACAAATTTGACAGTGTAAAAGACAGGATATAATAAAGAATGAGGAGACGCCAGTGATGTAATAGGTTCATAGGGTAGTACTAGGCTAACTGCCCTTGCAAGCTATTTTAAGCCTAGCCAGTTATCCCCTGTGAGATTCAAACCCTGTACCTTGTGCTTGTAAGGCAAACACCTTAACCATTAGGCCACCCTCCCAACCCTAAGAAAAATGAAAAATAATATCTACATATGATAATCAATGTATACAAAAGTATTAGAAGCATTATGCTAGAAAATGAAAAAATATATTAAAAGATATAAGTCCCCCCCCCCCCAAGAATGAAGAGAGGGCAGGTATAAAAACATACAGTTAGACAGTACGAATGTGAAATATTTGTTGATGCAGCTCATACTGGTGAGGTGCAAGGGTTGAGCATAGCCATAAATTAATGAAAAATTATTTAACAGAGGACATAAAACATGAAGGCTAGATATAGTTCTGACTGAATGTGGGATAGAGTTCTATAGCTTGACTAGGCAGTATGAGTCTTGAGTATAGACTTTGTCCCACACTGTTTTTTTTTGTTTGTTTTTTTTATAGATTTCAAGCAGGGTTTTGTCTTGAGAGCACAGTGGATGATTTGGGAGACAGTGATGAAGATGCTGACTAACCTATCAACACCACAAGCAAAATTGGCTTAACAACAATTTTAATATCAAACAAAATAACAAAGTTAAGCACTTTTGTCACTTAAGACTTCTTCAGAACTATCTTACAACCAGACACAGCCCATTTTTATATAAAACTAAAAAGTACATGCGACATAAAATACCCAATCAATGACAACTGTAAAATAAAAGCAATTAAATTATTTAAAATAAAAGAACTAGATGATGCAATAAAATACCAATATGTTCATATAAATTTAAGAATATAAAAAAATGCATATTCATTTATCAAAATGAAAGCCTTATTGTTGGAGACTTAATTGTAAACAGTAGACCAGCTATAGACCTTAAACTCATAACTTAGCATCATGTAATTTTAAAACACTATTTAAAGAAACAATGATATTCAAACCAGGATATTCACTGGCATTGAGCCTCAATCACAATAATAATTCATGGTATTCCACTGTGTATTCCTATGGGCCCCTCCCCAGGATTCTGAACAACCTGTTCTAATACCATGAAATAAGAACATTTATTAGCATTACAAACTACTTTATTTTAAAAAGGCTGTTTTAATCTTTCTTTCTTTCCCTTTATGTCATAATAATGCTCTTATATTCTTTTTCTAAACCTGTGCTCTGTTTTCCCAATGTAAAAACAAGAACATGAATTACAAAAAGCTAAATATACCACTCCATACTATTGCAATCATATCTGGAACTGAATTTAAACTTATAGTTAATACTTTTTTAAAAGTAGGTCACTTCCTTCAAAAATATAAAGAAAACCAAAAGCAGCAGGAACAACAACGATGTACACCAAACGACTATGTAGAACCAAAACACCAAAAATCAGAAGAAAAACTGGTATTTTAGCATAAAATTATTTAATTTGCTATTCATCAAAAATGACTTCATCAGATTTATTGGATAGAGTGGCTAGTGAAATTATTTCTTGAAGGGAGAACAATTTTCCCCCTATTTTGGTAAAAGGTTTTACTAAAAGAATGGATACAGATTGTGATGTTCCGAGTAAATCCAGGTTTTGTCTGGATATGAGTGTGGATAAAAACCAGATCCACAGGATTATGAGAGAAAATTGGAAATTCATCTTAGGCAATGGTGACATGGTGAATGTACTGGGTTACCTGCCATCTTTGTGTATAAGAAGATTTGTAACATTAAGGACATGTTGGAGAGGGGAAATGGCTTCCATTGTCTGGATGTTAACAATAGAGGTATGTTTGAGTGTATGGGCTGTAAAGTATGTAGGTATATTCACACTGGTTTCTATATTCTTTTGCAACATCTTGACTTTAACATTACTGTTCCAGGAAGATTAGACTGTGGTAGTGAAGGCATTGTTTATTTGGCCATTTGTAGTGGATGCCCAGCTTTCTATGTGGGAATGTACACTAGAAGCTTGAGGACATGCATACTTGAGCATTTGTATGCAATAAGAACAAAAAATTGTAACAATGCCTTGTACAAACACTCCACTATGTGTACTAATTGGAAAAAATTCACTTTCTCAGTCCTTGAGTCTGTAAATAAGGATATTAGGGGTGGTGATTACAGGAACTTAGTGGAGAAAAAAGAAGTGGAATGGCAATTGAGATTGGCTTCTTACATACACCCTGGATTGAATGACACAGTCAATATAAAATGTTTTTTTAAAGAATAGAAAAATTAACAAAAAAAAGGTTTATTTAAATGTATTTTGTATTGCAATAGCAGTTATGCGACATCAAACTAGTTAACTGATGGTTTATTTTAATAGAATGATTGTTTTAAGTGTTGATAGCCTGTTATTTAATTAATTGCTTAGTTGCTGACAGTATTTAAATTGTCTTTTTGGAGTTGATTTTTGTATTTCTGATGAAGTCTTTTTTTGACGAATAGCGATATAAATCATTTTACACTAAAAGACCTGGTTCTCTTCTGAATTTTGGTGTTTTGGTTCTACATAGTCCTTCAAAAATATGTTTACATTTTTTTGTGCCTGTTGCTTTCTTCTTAATAGGATTTGTGCAAGAATGTGTACCCCTCTCAATTTTCTCTTTAATATTAGCATGTCTGGAATAAGTAAACCAGGGTCTAGTACTTAACCTTTTACACAAATAACTACTATGAGAAATTATGCTCCAGTTATTATTGATAAAAGGTAAAATATTCTGGCTATCACTGCCATATTTAATACACATACTACTTTCATATCATGGCATTGATTCATTAGCTTCTTCATTACTGTAATTATACATCAGGCCTGTCCCCCAAAATTGGTTTAAATTTATGTTATCTTTCCTGTAGAATCTCCTCTGTAATGTTTGTGAGTATATCCAAAGGATAACCCCTTATTAAAAAAAGTATACCAAAATATTTAACTCCTTAATTAAAATCTTAATAATCAGAAATTATTCTTCAGAATCAAACCATTTGTCCCTTACCAGACATTTTTTTCCAGTTGAACAGATGGTAGTTACCAAACTGAAGGTAAAAATTTGAAAAAAGATGGTTTTATATATATATATATATATATATATATATATATATATATATATATAGTAGATTTAAATGTTCCTGTCTCTACATCTTTGATCAATGAAACATCTAAAAAATGTATGTTAACACTAGAATACTGAAAAGTAAACTTTAAAAAGACAGTAGTAGAATTAATGTATGTTATAAAATTAGCCAGTTGTTCAAAATCACCTTTCCAAACAATGAGTATATCATCCAAAAATTAAATATAGTCACTGTGTTAGAAGAATAAATAGAATTAAAAACAAACTTCTTTTCCCAGAATGACATAACTGTATCAGCAAAGCGTGAGGAGCATGCAGCACCCATCACCACCCCACTGATTAGCTTGTAGTACCCCCTTCAAAATAAATATAGTTGTTCTTCAAAATTATTTCTATAAATTAAATAAGATTGATGTCTCTGTTAGAGAAAAATTAACAATTACAGAGAGTATCATTAATCAATTTGAAACTGATATCATGAGGAATACAAAACAAGATCTACCACATCTATAGTAATCTACAGTAACCAAAATCCAACTGGGATGAAAAAATTCTGACTTCATTTGTCCTAAAAGTCCCACGAATCCTTAAGGATATATCGATATTTTGACCTGAAGGGTTTAATTACTTTATCCACATAAAGTGCAAGTGGGTGAGTTTTTGATCCACCTGCCAGCACAAAAGGTCTAAAAGGAGAATTCCAAATAGACTAGGGACTATGGGGTATTCTATATGTAAAAATCTTAGTAACATATTGCCTCTCACCCTCTGGTTAACCAAATTCTACAAAAATTAATCAGTTTTGCTATAGGCAATGTTAACCTTGTTTTTGGATGTCTTAACGGGATCCATACTGATCTTCGACAGCACTTTCTGATGAAGCAGAAATCACCAAACATACATAACTGAAAGTGCTGTTCACCAAAGCAGCACTTTTGGTTATGTATGCTGGTTGTGCCGGTTGCACTACAGTGCGGTTAAGGGAGAATTCCCTTTTCCCCACTGTAGTGCAACCTCGAAGTGAGAATATAAAAGTAGGGGGTGGGGGCACAGCCCCCCACATGGGGGGTGCAGGGGGGCCTGCCCCTTGCATAAAAGAAGATTTATTGTTTTTTGTTTTTCGAACAGACTTTAACGAACGCACTTTTTCGGTGAAAGTGCTTTCATTAAAGTGTGTTCGGTTATTGTGGAAAGTTCAATAGTCCTAGATCTGCCCGAACATATTAATTGTCATTATTAAGCATGTGGAATAATCAATGGTATTCATAACCCCCCTTCCTTATCAGGCTTCATAATACTTATATTATTATTCATACTAAGCTCTTTCAACAACCTGGATTCTTCTATATTGTCAAATTGCAAAAGTTAAACTTTTGTGCTAAGCAAAAAATGTTCTAATATCCTGAATACACACTTTTTCAAATAAAGATAATAAGGGAAGTAATGAGGGGATAAACATGATTTTTTTGGTTAAATGGCTAACCAGGTTTAAACTGAGTTTTAGAAACTCCATAGGGGAATTTAATAAAGCCTACACATTTTTTCCATGTAGGCATTGTGCCGTGCTGCTAACATGAGCACAAACATTTTTACTATAATTTCAGAGCTGCTGAGTGGTGAGCACGAGCATGCCAACAGGGAAACTTACATGGCATGCAAATAACCTCATAAGCAGGTGAATCTCATGCAAATGAGGCAGGTAGAGTGATCCAGCCAGCAGATAGGCAGCTCTGCAGACCCCATGTCAGTGTCCATAGTGTACATGGAAAAATTCCATGTACAGGACTGTAGACAAAACAAAATGGGCGGTAAAATATAGGTAGATAGACAAAAATGGCATAACACACACATGTATGAGCAAAACTATCCTCTGTGTGTGTTCCAAATGTCACAGTAAATATATTAAAATATATATTTTTTAATAATCTTAGCATGTTTGCATGGTGCACAACAGTACACAAACATGCCTTATAGAAAAAGAAAAACCTGGAAAACTCAAATATTAATATCATGAGACAAAATGTATTACAGGACCCTGTGTGCACTATCTTCAATGGTGCACTGGTGCTGTTGCTAACATGGAAGGACTTGGAAGCATGTAGTATCCCAGTTGTAAGCATGGTCCCTATGCAAATCAGGTGGAGATACTGAATAGCATAATGAGATAACCGTGTCCGCATATAATTCTTTGTAGGGAGAGAACCATGTTGCTGTCCACAGAGGAGGTAGCTGACATCAAGAGAGGGTGTGTCCAATAACTGATAAGCTGATTGAAGCTTAGCTGAATGAAAATCTCAGGGGGTGTGTGCACTGATGTCTAAGCATTGTTTACCTATGGTGTGCATGATTCCACATGTTTGTGTGGAGTGCCACTGTGCTGAGTTTGGAAGTGTGGGAGGGGTGTGCAGTGATTGTTAAGCAGAGTTTACCTATGGAGTGTGTATTTGTGCTGTGTGCCATAGTGCTCAGAGTATCTAAAAGGCCAATCATGTATTAATTAGTGTTGATCTGTGCTTAACATAAACTAGGGCCCTTAAATGATGTCAATGATATATTAGGCAGGTGCACTGCATCATAGGTAGCCAATCACACAGGCAACACCTACAGTAGAGCACTATAAAGTATGCATATACTCTACAATCAGATTTTTCCCCATACTCTGCACCATTGGAGTACAGACTTGGGAATTTTGACTGACAGTATGCTAGGGGCTGCTGCAGGTCTGCTACATTTGTATGTATTAGATGCTGAAGTCAATGTTGCTAATGCTGACAATAGGCCTGGGCAGAGAAGGAGGAGGAGAGTGCTCAGGCCTTAGGAACCTTCCAGGAGCTACATGAGCTGGAGATTGTAGAGCACTGCAGGGTGGACATGGACATACTACATGAACTCACTGAGCTCTGCCACCCTTAACTCAGGCCTAGAGCAAACAGAGGGAACCCATCTCAGTGGAAACAAAGGTATGTGTAGCCCTTTGGATAATAACCACAGGTAACTTCCAAAGACCAACTGGGGACATGATGGGGGTCTCATAGGCATCAGCATCCAGGGTACTCGACCAGTTCCTGGATGCCTTGCTACCACATGCCAGTGAGCACATTTCTTTCCCCCTCACCCCTGAGGTCAGGCTCAGCAATATGCAACACTTCTACCATGTAGCACACTATCCTGAAGAACTGGGTGCCATAGATTCTACTCATGTACACATTAAGGCACCACCCAATGAGGGGGTGTAGAATCTACATCAGTCACAAGGGGTTCCACTCCATCAACTGCCAGGTTGTGTGTAATGCCCAGGTCATTGTCATGAATGTGTGTGCTGGTAGCCCAGTTGGCTGCCATGACTCTCATATCTGGCACACATCACAGCTGTACCAGATGTTTGCTAGGGGGGACATCCTACAGAGCCATTTACTGGGAGATGCTGGCTCCACACTGAAACCATGGATGATGACACCCATCAGAAATGCACACACACCCACAAAAGAATGCCATAATGAGACACACACACACACAATCTAAGAACATCATAGAGTATGTGTCTGGGTTGCTAAACTCATGGTTCCAGTGCCTCTATATATTTGGTGCAGTCCTGCAGTACTCTCCAGCCACACGTGCACATATATTTACAGTATGTGCCATGCTACTCAATATGATCCTGTGGAAGCAGCTGCAGCAGGATTAACATAGGAAAGGGATACACAGCCACCCCCAGTGCCTAGGTCATGAAGCAGCCTTAGGTGTGCTCAGCAGGCATTGGCTAAGAGACAATGCATAGCACATACACTGAGGACCTAGGGCCCCAAGGACTGACACTTTACTCTCACTCACATACATATAATAAAATAACTGATACAAGGCAACCTACACAACCTGTACCTATCCATGTATTTAGCTGCGTACCAGTTGCATCACACAGTCAGCCCTGATCTACAGTTCTGTCAACTGTTGCATTCTCAAGGTTAGTCTCTAACCTACACACTAATTGTAATGTTTACTGTAATAAGGTATCATATGTATGTATCTGCTGCTGTTATGAAAGAAAATATAGTGGGCTATTTGGTCAGAGTTAACATCCACAAGGGACAACTGATAACCAGTCCAATAGTATGTGTTCCTTAATTTTTACTAGGCCACATGGTTGAAATATTTATGATCAGGCAAGGAAGATGTTAAACAGTGGGCACACATGATATCTGGACTACTGCCTACCCAAGTTGATTATATGCTATTGTTCCTCCACCCCCAACACAATGGTGTACCCATATGACTGCTTTAACAGAATATCAGCTATGGTATAGCAGTGGACCAGGCAATCTCAGGGCTGTAACAGATACCACTCACACATTGTATGGCTCTCTTCACATGGGAAAACAATGTACATATGTATGCTGTTGAATGTGTGATGGATAACCCCTCTCTGTCTAGCAACCTGTGTGGCTCAGTGGACTAGGGAAGCTAGCATGGGTGATGGTACTAATGGTTTTAATATGGAATTACTTACATCTTTTGCATGTGAGGTAGTAGCATGTTAGTCTTTTCACAGAATGTATACTTCCCAACCACTTAGTGCAAGAAATCTGGACAAAGCCAGGCAGATGGGGGGACAAAGCCCCAAACATAGGGACAGAGTTTAAATATAGGTTACGTAAAGCTTGCTGAATGTAAAGGTGTTGCAGTAGTATGTACATTTTGATGGATATAAAATCTGACACAAAATTGTTTGCCTGTAGTTAGCAGAATGTGTTGATGTCAACATTCAATAAAGCAACAGAAATCCACAAATGTGTGAGGAACACACCAAACATATGAGGTAAAACTCTGGACATTCTGTAAAAATTAGGACACTTGAGAGATAAGCAGACTGTCAGTCTGTTGGTGGTGTAACATTACCAACCACAGTCAAATATTTAGTAGAGCAGACAGCTAGGGAATGCTGTGGACATTTTGAGTAAAGAGCAGTACTGCAGAAACAGGGACGGATGTTAATGTCTATAACATACAACATCCCGTACTGGAATACAGGTAGGTATGGCTTGGAGTCACATTGTAAGTGCTGACACACCCACTGGGCATGCCCGTACACTTAGTACAAATGAGTGCAATTCTGGTGGCCCTTCGTTGAAATGACCTATTATTTATAAATGTTTATACATACAGACATATGTATAAATGTCTATACATAAGACATATGCGTGTGTGTATATATATATATATATATATATATATATATATATATATATATATATATATATATATATATATATATATATATATATATATATATATATACATCTGTCAGTATCTGTCTCTCACATGCATAGTATATCTATCACTATGTACTGTTAAATAGATATATATAACTATATATATATATATATATATATATATATATATATATATATATATATATATATATATATATATATATATATATATATATATATATATATAGACATACACACACACACACACACACACACACACACACACACACACACACACAGACACACACACACACACACACACACACACACACACACACACACACACACACACACACACACACACACACACACACACACACACACACACACACACACACACACACACACACACACATCATTAACACACAGCTACATCTATATATACATCTCTGTTGTGTACAGAAATAAGTGTGTGGATGTCTGCATTGTCCAGTATACCCCAATAATGGTGAGTAAACTGCACTATGACACAGCCATAATGTTGCTCTAAGGATCGAAAGTAAGGGTGCAACAGTACATAATCCACTTACCTACAGACCCTATGCCTGCTGGATGTCACCACGGAGACAAACACTGGTGAGCAGGTGGTGTAATGTATAATGGTGTCAATGCACATATAGACAGAGCACATTGTCCATGCCCACAGTGTTACCTCTCTTACTGCAAGCAGCCACATATGGCCATAGTGGTAATTGTACACACATAGCTAGGATAACATCAGTTATCTCACTGCTAGAATACTAGATGCAGATAACAGTAAAAATACAAGCCTAGTTTGTGTAATGCACAAGTGCTGTATCTGGAATCACATATTGTAAGAAAAATATGTATTCACATATATAGTAAATTATGTATTCATATATGTTTTAGCATTATGCTTGCTGCATTAGAAGCCTAAAAGGGTTAACACATTTATTCTGTTACAGGCTTGAAAATAATTGCATGTACTTTCTGACTTTGCTTCTGGTCAGCTCAGTGAATGACCTTGTTCATACACTGAGAAACAGATGATTTTGCTAGCGTTAGGAAAATAGAACAATACAGTATTCTGAAATGTTATTAGACTTAAGCAAATAACCTTGCTCATGTTGAGTGAACACTGCAGCTGTAGAGGAACTAGATAAAACTGAAGGCTGTAATCAGTATATGCTTTGTGTTCGAAGTAAGAAAGAATCACGAATTGTAACACCAAATCGTTACAGACCAGTGGTCAGGAAGGCCACGTTGTTTTTGAGAAAACTTTCTCATGGGAACATTTATAATTGTTATATCAGCAGAAAAACTTAGTAAACACCTGTTTTAGAATAATGCTTAGAGTTATATTTGACTATGTCAGCTTAGAGGGCAATGTCTTACAGAACAGTATAATAATGAAGTATTTCCTGTATAATGTCAGACAAATTTCTGAACTGCATTTTTGTCTCCTTGTACAAGAATAAAAGAACCTTAACTGAACCTTGGCTGCATTGATCTTTGACTTTTCCTTTGACAAGTTGGTCCTTCAGACCGGAAACCTCTCAGTTATCCCGGATCAGACAGGCCTGGTGGCTTGAATCCGTATGGAAGAAGTTACCGAAACGGTTCTTCTTGTTCGAAAATACCTCCGACTGAATTGTCGTATAAACAGAGGCCGGCCACTTTCTGATCTGCGGCTGACGGGCAGGTTTCAATCAGACTGGGGTGATCAATTGCTGAGGCTCAGGTAAGGTGATTCTACTTTCTTCTGTTTTAGATCAGGGACTTGTTCAGTCAGGATTTTTGTGTAAATCCAGGGACAGAAAAACTGCTATCTTGTCATAGATCAGGGAAACAGAATAAGTAGGCAGGTAGTCTGAAGGGACTATAAAATCTTCGTGGTACCACGTTAAAAATAAGAAGGGTTACGTAACATTCATAAGGTTAGGACAAAATGGGTAATAAGTGTGCAAAATGACCCCAAAATCCGCCATTAACCAAAGACGCAGAATACATGCGGTCGCAACGTGCCGATAACATTAAGTACTACACAAAGTGGGTTAATAAATATGAATTTGATGGTAAACTAGAAAAAGCCTCACTTGTCAAACTTTTAAAACAACTCAAAACTGATTCTAAAGGGCAGGTAAAAAGACATCACAAATTAGGAATTCCTCAGGCACACAGGTAGATTGAGGAAGCGAACCGAAGGGAACAAATAAATAAAAATTCAAAAGCAATGTTTTTAGATAAAGAGGATAATAACTTGGTTATAGCATCGGCTCCTCCGCCCCCTCCACTTCCCTTGCCAGAATATGAAGCAAGTGAACAGGCAGGTCCAACCCACGATACCCTGCTGTTCCATCAGGTAGAGGTGTTACAAAAGCAGAGCCATTTGTTAGAGATCCTGTCGAGACTAGGTCTCGAACACGCAATTTGAGACGGGATATTGAGTTATACCAAATAAATAAAAATTTGCGATCTATGAGTGAAGTGGAGATATGCCCAGTCATAGAAGTACCAAATCCTCAGGCAGGACAAGAAGGGCAGGACACAACTCTCCTAGTATACAGACCGTGGACACTGGAAGACATCCGGAAAGCCACAGAGGGAATTCCCCATCCAAAACTTAATTTTAAAAAGTTTTTAGAAGACTTGAAAGGTATGAGGTTAAGTTATCACTTAAACGGAGAGGAAGTAGAAAAAGTAGTAAGAAAAACAGTAGGACCAGATTGGCACATGATCAGTAGCAACTGGAATCCCTGTGATGCTGCGCTTAAGCCCCTCCCACATAGCAGCGCAGAGTTAGACAACAGAGTGAAAGGTCTAACAGACCGAATCTCTGAGAAATGGAAGCCTAGGGCAGACTGGACTTGCATTAATCAATGCATCCAACAAGAAGGTGAACTGTTGATAGGTATTATGCCAGATTATTAGAATGTTTTAATAACCATTGTGGAATGCAGATTCCTGAAGACCAGACACAAGATTCCCCATATGAGCAGCAGTTAAAGAATGCATTTTTAAAAGGCAGTATTGCACCCATAAGCAGTTTTATTATGAAGCATATGGTAGATCATCGCACAAGCAGATTACAGTCACTGTTTGAATATGCTAGGCATGCTGAAAGGCATTTTAATAACAAAAAGAAAAAGAAAGCCCAAATATTTGCTGTAGATGACAGAGAAATGTATTTAGTACAGTCCGGAAAGAAGGGCAAGAAGAATGCCCAGGGAAACAAACAATCTGATCAGCGAAAGAAAAGGGGGGAATGTTTCAAATGCGGTAAAAAGGGACATATGGCAAGGGATTGCAATAAAAATAAGAAGGCAGCTATGGAGGATAAAAATGAAGAGGGTGGGGACTGACTATATGATAGTCAAGAATCACTGGATAGGAATAACGAAGAAAGGACAAATGAGAGTGTGAGAGACAGAGCAGAGAATGTGTTAGGAGAAATGGAGGAAGTGCAGGAAGCTACCGATAGTGAAGACAATGAAATATTAGACCTAGCCTTATTGAGCTTGGAGCTCTATTTGGCTGACATGAAACCAGAAGTTACACTCCTGGTAGAAGGGAGGGAAGTCAAAATTCTGTGTGACTCAGGGGCATCATGAACCCTGGTACACCCCTCCAAACTACCTGACAATTCAGAGTCACATGATTACATATTGGTGAAAGTAGCTAATGGACAGCTGTATCGGGAGCCTCTCTCCCATAATATTGCAATAACAGATCCTCTTTCAGGATTAACCCAGAAAAGTAAAATTGTTGCTTCTGCAAAATGCTCAGTGAACCTTTTAGGCAGAGACCTTATGCAACTATTTAGCATAGAAGTAGTCCCAACCATGCAGGGTATGGAAGCACAGCGACAAATTAATACTTTTGTAGTGTAATCGGAGGGTGAAACATTTTATTGGTACAGCCAGGACTTGGTTACGACTGGTCCTGGGGCAATAACTGGAGAGTTAATGAATGTAGCTATCAGTAAGTTCCCCTCCCTTTGCATTGACATACAACATCTGTTGCACTGTACTCTATTATTGTAATACACCAGGACCTGACAAAGAATATGAGCAAGAATTGTTTAAAACCATGCAAACAGATTAGTATTGCGTAATCTGTACTGGGACATGAAAGGGAACAGTGTAGTCAGCTGTTCATTGCCCCAGAAGTTCTTTGCACTGTATAAATCAAATCGATTACCACATGTTAGTTTAACTAAGGACAAAAGTATGAAATGGGCAGACCTAGGAGAAAAAGTCACAAAATGGAAAAAGGAGACAGAGTTAGAACTATCAGAACAAGGAGTACAAAGACAGAAATTGAATTGGATAACACAAACACACCCAGCTGTACACTTGCAGTCAAGCGGGGACAGCTGAGAAGCACTCCTATTAGAAGAGGAAGAAAAAGCTTTATTAGACATACCAGAGACTCTCTGGTCAACAGGGAAATCAGATGTAGGACTCATTCATACAGCAGGATCAGTTACTATCACGCCAAAGTCAGCATTTAGACCACAAAAAAGGCAGTACCCCTTAAGAAAAGATGCAGAAGCAGGTATTAAACCTATCATAGCAGCTTTACTTAAGGAAGGAATACTGGTGGAATCTCCTGATTCACCATGTAACACACCTTTATTCCCGGTTAAGAAAGCAAATGGAGAATGGCGTATGGTCCAAGATTTGCAAGCTGTAAATGACGCAGTAATATCAAGGGCACCCACGGTGCTAGATCCACACACCCTATTAAATGATTTAAGGCCTCAACAAAAATATTTTTCTGTGGTAGATATTAGCAATGCGTCCTTTTCAATACCGATACACCCTGACAGCCAGTATTGGTTTGCATTTACATTTCAGGGGAAACGGTATACATATACGTGACTACCACAGGGATATTGTGAAAGTCCAATGATATTCTCACAAGAAATGTCAAGTAACTTGGTGGGGTTTACCCCACCGAAAGGTAGTCAGATTTTACTTTATGTTGATGACATCCTGCTGGCATCCCCCACCCAGCAAGATTGTAAGGAAGACACTATAGCATTATTGAAATTCTTAGCCACTGAAGGACATGAAGTAAGCAAAGATAAATTGCAGCTTTGGAGAAAACAAGTTAGGTACCTTGGATATGTAATATCCAAAGAGGGTAGGACATTAGATGAAGACAGAAAAGTAGCAATCTTACAAGCACCAAAACCCACAGCCAAGAAGGAAATGATGTCTTTTCTTGGCACAACTAATTTTTGTCAGAGCTGGATCCCAAACTATGCTTTGGAATCTGCACCGTTAACCAACCTGATCTTTAAGAAGCCTATGGCAGTGCAAGATTTGATACAATGGACACCAGAAGCAGAATTAGCTTTTTGTAAACTGAAACAGTTGATAACATCCACATTAGTTTTAGGATTACCAAACTATCATAAACGTTTTTTCCAAACCGTAGATTGTAGGCAAGGTTATATGACGGCAGTATTGACACAACAACATGGGGATAAGCAACACCCCATTGCTTACTATTCGTCACAACTGGACCCAGTGGCACGGTCTTTGCCCCACTGTGTACAAGCAGTAGTTGCAGCCGCAATGGCAGTACAAGCTTCGGCCTCAGTAGTATTATTCCACCCTCTCACATTGAGAGTGTCTCATGCAGTCGCGATTATTTTACTGCAAGAGAAGATAGCATATCTTTCCCCTGCTAGGCATCTATCCTGTATGACTATCTTGTTGAGCCAACCTCACATGACAATTGAACGCTGTACAACTTTGAATCCGTCTACCTTGCTTCCAACTCCTGCAGACGGCACACCGCACAGCTGCCTGCAGGTAATTGAGCAAAAGACACTGCCCAGAAAAGATCTCATGGATGTTCCCTTGGATGATGCTGAGGTAACATATTACATGGACGGCTCATGCAGAAAGGGTCCTACAGGATGGAACCTAACAGGATATGCAGTAGTTTCTGATACTGAAATTACAGAAGCAAAACCTTTACCACATAGTTTATCTGCACAAGCAGCAGAATTGATTGCCTTGACACGAGCAAATACCTTAGCAAAGGGTAAATGTGTGAACATTTTTACAGACAGCAAATATGCTTTTTCTACTGTACATGTTTTTGCACAACAGTGGAAAAATCGAGGAATGGTGACATCTACTGGCAAACCGATTAATCATGCACAGTTTATTTTAGATTTGTTAGAATCAATTCAGTTACCTCAGAAAGTAGCTATATGTAAATGCATAGCTCATACCAAGCAACAAGATAGGATTTCAAAAGGCAATGCGAGAGCTGACACAGCTGCAAAGCAAGCAGCCTCAGAAGCATTTCTTTTGAACGAGGAATTACAACTTTCTGAGATTTTAGACTTAGAAATGTTGAAAACAATGCAAACACTTACTACACAGGCAGGAAAACAAAAGTGGGTAAGGCGAGGAGCACTCCTCATGGAAGGACTGTACATCTCCAAAGAAGGAAAACCAATATTGCCATCTAATTTGTTTAGATATGCATCTTTGTTGAGCCATGGGCAATGCCATGTCTCAGCAGGAGGGATGGTACAGTTAGTCAACCGGGTATTCACTACATACAGATTTATGAACTATACAACAAAAATTTGTTTATCATGCCACACTTGTAACAAACATCATGCACAGGGGGTGTTAAAGCCCAGGCAAGGGAGTTTCCCTACACCACCATATCCATTTCACACTATTTGTATGGATTTCATAGACTTGAGTAAATGTGAAAATAAACGTTACTGCCTTGTCATTGTAGATATGTTTTCCAAGTGGGTGGAAGCCTTTCAGACTAAAATTCCAGATGCAGCTATGGTTGCAAAGGCTCTGGTTAAAGAGATTATTCCTAGATTTGGTATACCGGAAAGGATCTACAGTGACAATGGCACACATTTCGTAAATCAAACTATACAGCAACTCAGTAGATATTTTGGAATTTCTTTGAAAAACCATTGTGCATATCATCCTCAATCTGCAGGGTCGGTGGAAAAGCACAATGGGATTTTAAAGAACAAGCTTAGGAAGTTGATGTCAGATACACAAAAGAATTGGGTGTACTGCCTGCCCCTGGCACTGTTGAGCATGAGAACTGTTCTGAATGCAAAAGGATTGACCCCTTTTGAGATAATATTTGGGAGGGCATACTATACCCCTCAGTGGAAATCTCTCATGCCCACGGACCAGGAAGCAGACTGTACACTAGCAAGATATATGGGATGTATGCTGAACTCTAAACATCTTTTGCAGTCTTCTGTTTCAGGTAAAGAGCCAAATCAACCATTGGAAGCGACAGTAGTCCCAGGCGACTGGGTCTGGGTGAAGATTGTCAAGCGGAAGAACTGGACCTCACCAAAGTGGGAGGGACCTTACCATATCCTCTTGTCGACACCCACAGCAATCAAGATTGGTGAGAAATCCTCCTGGATCCATTTGACACAATATAAACTTTGCAAAAACTTTGAGCTAGATAAAAATCTTACTGTTTCACAGAAAGACTACACATGACAGAATCTAGAGCAAACAGGAATGCAGAACAACCCCAGAAGTATTGCATGGTTATCCTGTTAATTGTATTGACAACAATAATCTTTTTGCTGTGGCCCATCCTTTTTTCGGCCACACCAGCTGAACTGAATAAACGTGATGAGCCGACCATAGACTGGCACCCGAACTTTAACACTTATCAGGCAATTACACGTGTGTATGCTGAGACTTTTAATGTTTCGAATTGTTGGATTTGCACAGGCATACCAACAGCATACAGGGGGTTATTAATGACTGCAGTCCCCCTAGGGGTCAATGAGACCTGGGAAAATTTGGTTTATGAGACCATAGCTATCAAGGCACATGATAAGGTAGCACTGTATTTGCCTGTGACACAAAAGGGAATTGTGTGTTTTTATAAGAATGACACAATTCAAGTGGGTTGGAGCATGTGCAATGTGACTGTACATTACAAATGTTATACCAAAGCAAACAGAATAGATACAGTTTGTAATTCAAATTATGACTCATTTCTTGAATCCATGCATAAGACCATTGATGAAGTGTAACGTAATCCTGTACTTTTTAAGCAACTGTCTGTAATAGATAGGAAAATATTTCATGCAGGGCAGCCATTTCGTAGTAAAGTAACTACTAAGGTAGAGGATTGTTGTTTTATGTGTGGTAAGAAAGCATATAAATGGTTACCTGAGAATTGGTCCGGCAGTTGTTTTTTGGGGTACCTGGTTCCGGCCAAATGACACACTGCAGTTTTTCCTCAGGGAAATATTCAAAATACCCGATATGTAGCCAAGAAAGTTGTCAGAAAGCCTGAGAATCCAGTGGGATGGATCGAGGTGGGCTGGAAAGACCATCATACCGTGGATACCAAACTGATGCACATGGACTTGAGTGATGCTGTCATATCGTGGGCAGGCATATTACCAGCATATGGAGCGGCAAAATCGATTTGCGAACTGCAAAAACTGTCTAAACTTCTCAAAGTAATGAGTAATGCAACTTTTTCTGCTCTTGAATTGATAACTGATGAACTGAATGCTATGAGAACTGTAGTGCTCCAGAACCGTATAGCTCTTGACTTCACCCTAGCTGCGAGAGGTGGTACATGCGCTTTAATCAAAGAAGAGTGTTGTGCATATATACCTGATCATCAACATGAGATAAACGACCACCTTGAGGTGATACAGCAAGTGTCGGCCATGACCAAACCAGGCCCCAACTCACTGACGGACTTTTTCCAGAATCTGTTTGGGGGTGGGGTACCTTCATAATGAACATATTAATAGCTGTCTGTGTGGGGATACTCCTGTTGGGAGTGTGTGCGTGTTGTGGCATACCTTGCATGAAAAAACTGATTAAAGAATTGATAGACATGTCAGTAACTGAAACTTTGTATCAAAACACTGAAATTGATAAATTGCTGGAAAATTAAATGCTTTCAGAAGTTTAAACTAAATGACTCACCTAACTGCAAATCCCACATGGAAGAGGTTGGGAGAAGAAATTAACTGTTTATGCTTTTGAAGAGAATAAAAGTGTTAATAGGGGGGAAATGTAAGAAAAATATGTATTCACATATATAGTAATATATGTATTCATATATGTTTTAGCATTATGCTTGCTGCATTAGAAGCCTAAAAGGGTTAACACATTTATTCTGTTACAGGCTTGAAAATAATTGCATGTGCTTTCTGACTTTGCTTCTGGTCAGCTCAGTGAATGAACTTGTTCATACACTGAGAAACAGATGATTTTGTTAGCGTTAGGAAAATAGAACAATACAGTATTCTGAAATGTTATTAGACTTAAGCAAATAACCTTGCTCATGTTGAGTGAACACTGCAGCTGTAGAGGAACTAAATAAAACTGAAGGCTGTAATCAGTATATGCTTTGTGTTCGAAGTAAGAAAGAATCACGAATTGTAACACCAAATTGTTACAGACCGGTGGTCAGCAAGGCCACGTTGTTTTTGAGAAAACTTTCTCATGGGAACATTTATAATTGTTATATCAGCAGAAAAACTTAGTAAACACCTGTTTTAGAACAATGCTTAGAGTTATATTTGACTACATCAGCTTAGAGGGCAATGTCTTACAGAACAGTATAATAATGAAGTATTTCCTGTATAATGTCAGACAAATTTCTGAACTGCATTTTTGTCTCCTTGTACAATAATAAAGGAACCTTAACTGAACCTTGGCTGCATTGATCTTTGATTTTTCCTCTGACACATATACAACAGACTGAACCTGTGATGCTTGAGATAAGTATTATGATCTATAGTGTAAAAGCCTAGATAGATAGGGCTTCTAATCTCACTCCAGGCTACTTGGTGCACGTTGGTGTGTATGTGTGTGTGTGTGTGTGTGTGTGTGTGTGTGTGTGTGTGTGTGTGTGTGTGTGTGTGTGTGTGTGTGTGTGTGTGTGTGCACCCATGTAAAACAACTTCTGTCCCTTCATGGACTATCAACCTGCAATGGTTATGCACGTTTTGGCCCATGATTTGCTTCTGGCTTCTACACTGCTCTATTCTGCAAGGCCTGATGATGTCAGCCACCTTATGACTACCAGCTAACCATGTAGTAGCAAAACGTAAGTTGTAGTGTGTATGATAAATACTGTGATCTATATTGTGTAATACTAGATACTAGGTTCTAATCTCACTACAGGCAACTTGGGTTCTAATCTCACTCCAGGCAACTTTGTGTGTGTGTGTGTGTGTGTGTGTGTGTGTGTGTGTGTGTGTGTGTGTGTGTGTGTGTGTGTGTGTGTGTGTGCGTGTGTGTGTGTGTGTGTGTGTGTGTGTGTGTGTGTGTACCCCTGCAAAACAACTGCCATACCCTCATGGGCTGGGTTATCCACTTGCAAGGGTTATGCATTTTTTTGGCCAGTAACTTGCTGCTGGCTTCTACACTGCCCTATTTTAAAAGGCCTGATGATGTCAACCACCTTAAGACTACCAGCTAGCAGTGTAGTAGGTAGAATTTTGCATCATTTTATTTGTAGTGGGTGGTGTGGCCCCCAAATGACTGACCGCAACAAGGCTTGCTGATATCAACAAACATTATATGTTCTAAACTGATAGTAATAGCAGACATGAGTTGTGCTGCATGTATCGGGTAATGTGATCTGTAGTGTGTACCAGTACACAGGTAAGTGTTCTAATCTTTATGGAGCCAACTTGCAATATGTGTGTGCCTTGACATGTCCTGTATGCAGTAACTGGAAGTGGTGCTAGTCTGCATGTGGCCATGTTTGTGCGTGAGGCTGTTACAGCAGTATACATCATGTTATGGGGTGATAGCACATGTGAACTTAGCTAGCACAATGGCCATATAGCCCTCACAATCAGAGATATCTGTATACCCATCAGTACAGGACCAGCACATATTGCCCCAGTCTAAGAGAGACTCAGGCAGACACTGTGTGTTGAGATGATGGCCACACAGCCAATCAAACAGATAGCATGTGCTGAGGTGCACTGAGGTGCTCTGTGTACCATTAGGCAGGGTCCGTTTCAAGAGTTTGTTTATGTCTGCTAGACAAATGTCTCCCATAAACATGTAGTACTAACGTCACATAGTAGGTTGATGTCCTTACAGTGAGTCATTCATCTACTATGCTCCCTACAGATAGGCAGCATATGCAATCCACAAGGTCACACCTTGCCCTGTAACAGACCTTATCACAAGTTATGAATGCATGAGTACACTGATGGCCACCATTGTCCTTGGTAGACTGCCATACATATGTGAACCTATGGAGCCATGCATGTATACTGCTGTGCCTTGCTGAGGTCATATTTCTGCTGTGCTGCCATGCCATGCTGTGCCTCTTCACTGCCACCATGTATACATAGGTTATCCTCTCAGACTCCTACAACAGAAACATACACAGGTCTGTGATATACCTGTTATTGTGTAACACTACAACCAGTACAACATCATACAGCATAAGTCCACAAAAGTAAGTTGCATGCTAACGATACATGCCAGCATACAGTATATGTTGGTGACCACTACAAGTGGCATGCAAAAGAATACTGAATTACACAAAAAACATGTCAAGTAATATAGTCACCCTGTGCATCAGACACATAGCTTCATTCCCCTGCATTGATGGGAACGATGACAGGGATGTGGCACAAATACTGTATCATCACTTGCACAGGGTGATGTGTGGGGGTGCTAGAGGCCTAGGCTGGCCCAAATGGTTGACAACATGTGTGTCTGTCAGGAAAGGGATCAGGTTAGATGGAGCAAGGAGAGGTGCTGTTTGTGTTTATAGGTGACCAGCATATGACAGTGGTGTATGAGTGTGTGCATGTATGCAGTCAAGCTCAGTGCTATTTCTACACGTGTGTATGTTGGACAGCTGTGAACCGTACATGGTAGAGCTGATAGTTCACCATCGCCAGCCCTGAACACAGGACCTGGCTCTGCCAGAAGTTGGACTGGCACCACCATGCCCAAGGTCAGACATGCTACTAGTACCTGATGATGACTGCTGTCTGCTGGACCGTGTCACAGACGGGATCACTCAGGACCATGTGCCCATAGTCTTCCACATCATGGTGTGGAAATCACACTCCCCTCAGTAGTGCTGGATGTACTGCCACTATGGGACCATAACTGTGCACAGCTGCGTGGACTCTCAGCAGATGGTGTTGCTGACCTACATCCATGGATCCAACACACAACTCCAACCACACTTTCCAGCACTGACAATGTGTGGTCCAAGACAGACACTATCCCAGTCCATGTCTGTCCACTGCATCAGTGAACAGATCTAGGGTGTCCCCAATGTGGTGGAGGCAGTCACAAAAGTCAGGCTATGCTGCATCCGTAACCCTAAGCATATGTCTGATGTTCCATTCAGAATGTGCCTGTGCCTCCATGATGGCCTAAAACATATGCCAAGTGATCCATGATGTAACATATACAACTTGTGGTGGATGGACAGCAGTCCTCCTATGAGCACCCCTGTCAATCCACATGTATGGGATCTCTCCAGCTCTCTGGCTATGGCCAGTGTCTACATTCACTGAAGCCATAGTTACCACACTGGCCTGTTCAATGTCTCCACTCTCTGACTGCCTCATATATGAGGCCTGTGGGGACTGGGTATGTGTGGGCATACTGTCTGTGTGCAGTGATAATGGGGGCAGAAGAGGGGTGTCATCCTTTGGGATAGATTCAGCCCCCAACAACATCACCTGTGCCTCACTGTGGCCACCATCATCATCAGAATCCAAAGAGACACTGACCTCAGGTGGTGTGGGGAAGAAACCCCAACCACCCCCAGTCACCAAAAGCAATACATTACTACCTGCACTATTATGCATGGAAAATCAACAAAAAGTCATAATAATGAGGATCCACAACTGCATTACCACTCTCACATCATCTCATCTCTGATTGCATGCACAACAGACTTCCTCACACCAAAATACACATATGACTCAAGGCCTTTATTACAAGCACGTCAGGTGAATCACGTGACACTTGGCCAGTACAATGTACTTTTTAGGTATGCAATATGACACTATACCTGTCAACACAACACATAAAACCCAGTAAACCTATCTTAACAAATATATGCAAATACAAGTTTCAATGCCTAAAGTATGTATCATCGACCTTTCGGTATGTACAGGCATGTTGCATTAATTGTCTTATGTACACCAGGAGGCTTATTCATTCTGAACTATAACTGCAAAAGTGTTTCTGCTCATTCAACTACACTCTTATGATTACCCACTCTAGCAAACTTAGGTGACTGTTCCAGAGTAGAACATACAATCTACTGTATTTATGCACAACATTACCTGTACATAGGGTATTATCCTAGCCCTTACCCTTAGTAGCATATGTACGTTCCATAGAAAAACAGTATCAAGCTTACCATAAGCAGGACAATGGCCTTGGACTACTCATGACATACCTTTAAAAAGGTGAAGGTGAGGTAATTTCAGTACCACCGCATGTTGCAGCACAACAAGGTAATACTTGCATATATTTCACATGTGCAGTAGCTACTGTGTTACCTGATGCATTTCTGACATTCTGAGCATGAGTGTACAACTGAGCTAACACCCCCACAGTACATAGACCTGACACCCATGTAAAGGTATGTACAGCCTGACAGAATGACTGCTACATTATTAAAATGGTGATCACAGTAAGCTTACCTGCATGCTCCTCTGCTATGGACAGTTTGGCACCCATCTCCACTATGTATGGTGTGATGGATGCCTCGGAGCTGTTGTGCATCCTTAGGTTCACCAGGAATTCCTCAGTGGCCATGAGTGGTTGTTACATTGCTGGCCCTCCACAGGTGATGGCACAATCCCTGACAACATCACATGCCCTTTTTCATGCAGCATTCACCATGTTCACAGCATGGTGTCAAACCTGCTCATATGTCCTGTCCTGGTTGCCAATCTTATTCACATCCTGGACAAAGTTTGCCCACAATGCAGCCCGCTGTTCCATGTTATGCCTCCCCCTGCATAGGAGGATGTGATGATGCTGCCATAGTCCTTGGAGTATTATTTCATTCTCCACAACTGAGAAGGGGGCATGCCTTCTGCAATACATTTGTCTTGAAACACACCAAAAGGGAAACACATTACAGGATCAACTACATGGATGTTCACTACGTACAGATACAGCAAGAGCAAAATATCATGCACTATCCTCTGCTTGCTCACACATGTCATAACCCACAGTGTGACAACATATTACATGTGTAGATACAACCAAGATAGCATCATTACTAAGGTAGTTCCCTGTGTGCCATAAGATATTCTGCTGTATGATCATACACCCAACACTCTGGTCTACTGTGGTGTGTCCCCTAAGGCCAGCCACCCAATAATATGTCATAAGACCAGTGCCAGACAAATAACAGTATGCTATTATGACCACACTATTGGGACAGTCCAACAACAGCAATTGAGCCACAATGACAAAAGACAATGCAACCCTAATATATTCCATGTCCCCTGTATGTGTAAGACAGCAGGCTATCAATGACATGTCATTACCACAGGTCTAAGGCAGGCTTACTGCTGTATTCCCCATTCCCTATATCTCTATCCTCCCATCTACATCCTGTCATAGACAAAAAAACAGTTACATACCTGGTGGAGTGCAGTACTCCTCTGTTGAAATGTGCTACTAGTACTGTTTCGCAAATATGTGCTCTGTGTGAGGAAAGTCTCATACAGAATGTTTGCCATAGCCAGCTGCTTTCATTTTAACATACTGCTCATTAGCAGGTAATTTTCTCTAAAACAATCTCTGACTCTGATATGCTAACTGCAGCCAAAACAGCTGAATTGCACTATCAATAGACAATGACATGCAACCACTGTGCAATATATAAGGCCTTCATGTAGAACAGGGCCCCTTTCTTAGCTGCCGAGATGGACATTACTGGGGTGAGGAGACTCCATTGTCACATAGGGTAGGTCTGTAGCAGAAACCTTTACATAGAGCTGTGGGTATCACAGGCTGCAGCTGCTGCTGCAGGTAATAGACATAGGCAGTGAGTGTGAACACTTTGGAGGACAACAAGCTGGTGGTGTATCTGTGTCAGCTGTGTCCACCTTGTTTCAGAGGTAGAGCCAGTGTGAGAGTGCCCTTTACACTCCAATTACAGCATGTGTTTAAGGTATGTATGTTTGGTAACTGGGTCAGTAATAGAGTACTAGGCAATATGTAGTGATGCTATACAGATATATAATGTGTGTCTCTACCTGCAGGCCTGTGACTTCCAGCAGTGAAAAACAGTTATTTACTTTGCAATGTTTTGTGTGGCTAATGAGTGAATGAGTCATTTGTGAATTGCTGTCTTCACAATAATGCAATAGAAATGCAACACAAAACTGGATTTGAACCCATATGTGTGTGGCAAAATGCACTGTATGCAAGGAATTTACCAGACAGAGCTACTGAGTCACTGCTACAGAGGGTGTATTTGCAAAATATATGTGCACACATACAGGCTGTGGCATGCATTTACTACTTCCATCAGTATGTGCATGGCTTTATATGGATGGATTTCTGCACAGGAGTCTCAGTTGAATATGTATTTTGCCATGAGTGCCTTAGCAGGTGACTTTCTACATGTTTCTTATAAAAGAGCACATTTACCTGCTTTCACAGGCTACAGTTACAATCTTTATCATGTGTTTGGCTGTCTAGAGGTGTACTATTGCACCGAAGTCCAAGGTACATTCCTATTTATTCCATTACTTTTTATTCCAGTTTGAGTGGTGTGGTGCTGCATGCAGCTCTGTTGAAACATGCCTAATGACTGTAATTGGCAATTACTGTTTTGTTTAAACCACCAAGTAAAAGTTGCATGGGATGGTGGGTTAATGCAGTGTGGTGTAGGTGTGATGGGTTTGAAACATGAAAGAGGTGTTTATTTTGTACGTGTGTCTTACAATGTTGGAAATGTATATGGTCATTATAGCTCTATTTAGTTGAGCTTAGCGAAGCTGCATGATGTGGCATGTCACGCAGCTCTTTGCTAAAACCATATAAATAAAACAAAAAGAGGAAATAGGAAAGTGGTGAAATGGGGGCAAGCAGAGGCAAAAACATAATGAAAGGCAGGGAGGGATGTGCAGGAAAGGTGTAGGAGTGAACCATAGCTATCCATTTCTGGTACAGCAACAACTGTGCACTTTGACAGAATCTCTAAATGAATTTGGATTCTCATACCATAGAGAACGAGGTGAGGACAACATAACTGTGTTGTCAAGTCAATTGGACTGAATTACATGTGTCCAGTGGACATGTGTGCAAAATGGAGAGCTATGTATGGGATGATTTTTTTTTATTTTTTGGGACAGGTGCCTGTTTTTTTTGTTTTTTGTTTTTTTAAGGTGATAGTGGAATGTTGTGGAAGGAACATTGGTATGTGTGGGGAGGTAGGTTGGGTAGGTGAGGATGCATTTGTAAATAGACAAGGCAGACGAGGCAGCAGACAGGGGTGGTGTGTGACACATGAGGGAGGTGAACACCTGGCATAGGAAGGGTGTTGTGGAATCTGAGTCCCATATGCCTCCAGATGGCAGCAGTCTGACTTATGTCTCCACCCATGTGACTGCTGATGCTGCTCCATCACTACCCTGAGGGTGGCTGTTCTGGAGGAAGGGCACCAGCGTGAAGTTACCCCACAAGGGTGGCCATCATGACCTCAATCCGCTGCAGGTGGCAATAATAGCCATGGTGGACTATCCTGTGTACCAAGACTGGCAGCTCTACATGGGTGACAACACCCCCTCTTCTACCATTCCCAGAGGGGTCCAGGCTCTTTTCCCTTGGGCCGTACTAACTGATGATGTAGGTAATGCAGGGGCCAAAGAGGGGGCACCACCGGTCTGGGTCCCAGATGTGCTGGGACCCGGTGCCATGACCAGTTGAGGCAAGGTAAGAGGATCAGCTGGAGCCTACCTTGATGTGCTGTAGTAAATGAGGTATAGTAATATGTTACAGTTAGTAATAACCAAACCAATGTTAGTATTAACATAATCAAAAATCATATTTATTCATCCGAATACATATTAATTTATAACATGTGCAACACAATATTAAGTAACATAACAGTCAGCATGGTAACAGCATGCTAGT
The DNA here is from genome assembly GCF_019279795.1 of Protopterus annectens. Classification (NCBI taxonomy): domain Eukaryota; kingdom Metazoa; phylum Chordata; order Ceratodontiformes; family Protopteridae; genus Protopterus; species Protopterus annectens. The sequence continues at coordinate 556,559,066 of NC_056728.1, forward strand.
AAAAAGTAAACCAGAGGGCCAACAAAACAGTTAGTTTAACAAATATGTTAATATTGCATCACAATAAAATATAACAATAATCAACATTTTCCAACATATAGTTAAACAAAATATGTTATTATTAAATCATAATAAAACATATCAATAATGAAATACATTTTTAGAAAATATAGTTAAACAAAATATGTTAATATTAAATCATAATCAATGACAGTAATAAATAAATGAAGATAGGGGTGGGGAGAGAGAGAAAAATTCCATTACTGACATTGCAGATTATATCTCTCAATATACTGAAATATATACAGGTGTGCAGTGTTGAGTTTGAGTACAGTGACTACAATTCTCCTATAACTGATGTAGCATGTGCTTCTCAAGCTGTTAGCATGGGTCAGTATGGGCCAAGCAGTAACAAATGCAGGTACATGACTACACATAATAGTTTCACATAACGTTGACTTACATAACTACCCAGTTGTTCTGTAAATGGATGTGGTAAAACATTGCATTTCAGGTAATAATTTATCTGGTAATCATGTGACAGACAGAATAGGCAGTTTTAATTACATTATGAGAAATCATGACACTTAAAAGGCATGTGTGTGTACAGTAAGTAAGGTAGACAGCTGTCATGCCTTGGCTGGCAGATATGGGAGTAGAATTCAGTAGCTGTGACTGCAGGGGACATCTGGAAATATAGTAATAATTGACTGCAGGAACTTAGTACAGACATGCAAAGGATACAGCCATACTGGGATTACACAGCTTTATTCATGACTCAACAATGCAGATGAACACAATCTTGGTATTGATGTTAACATTCTGTGAAATTTAAACACGCTATCTGCTCATAATATGGGCCACTTCACCCATATATTTGTTGTGTTCCTGGTGAGAGAAAAAATGTGAGCATTACATGATGGATACTGAAAATATAATGGTACATACCACTGAATTTGAACCCAGGACTGTGTGTAGCAAAGTGTATTGCATACAAAGCATTTAACAGACTGGGCTACTGAGTCACTACTGACTATTGAGTGACTGATACTTGCCTGTACATCACCTAGAACTATACTATAAATTGAGCAATACAAGTTACAGGACATTCCTCTGGCATTCTATTATTATTACAGTGTTGTAGTAAACTGCAGTGACAGCAGAATGCACATGCATGGAATACAACCATACTGCATATATGAAAAAAGCTGTAGTTCAGAATCAACAATGCTAGTGAACACATTTTATTATTATTGGTTTGAAATATCTGTGAAGTCCACACACAATATCTGCCCATGGACTGGGCTACTTCACCCATACAAATTAATTGCCTGATTTCTGAGAAAGAGAGAGCATTATGTGACCAATACTGGCCTGGAGACATCCTTGAACAGTACTATGAGGTGAGCAATACAGTTTGCAGACCATTGCATATACTGGCTACAGCTATAACACGGTTACACTTGACTGCAGCAACCTTACCATAGACAATCAATGCATACAGCTCTACTGCAATGGTTTTGACAACACAATCCTGCTGAACAACATTTTGCTTGTTGTTATTTTTATTGCTAATGCTTTATTGAAATGTAGTTCTTATTGTTCATTTATTGCACTACAGCTTTAATTGTCCATTTATTACAGTTCTATATGCTCATTTATTACAGTACAGGTTTTCTTGCGTATACTTTATTGCAGTAAATGCTTTACTCCTTCTTGTTTATTGCACTACAGTTAGCATACTAAATCCATACTTACTATGCTCACGGAGTAACCTGGCCAGGTGCCCAGCATGGGACTTGACATTGTGAGCCCTCTCAACTGCAGTTGTTTGGAGAGAAGCACCTCATTATGCATAGCAATTTTGCAGGCATTCAGCTTGCATTTTGGTTAGACAGAGGAAGACATACTTACATACTTGTGTAGCATCCCCAGCTGGAGCTTCCTGGACCAGATGTCCAGGGTTCTCATCTTCATTCTTTTCAGGTCATCAAAATGGTGATGACAGTGCTCACCTGTGCTGGAGATATCAGTAACACTGGTGCGTTCCCCGGCCAAATGGTCCCAGGCCTCTGCCTTGCACTCTGAGTCCTGGAATCTGCCCTGCATCAGCCGGGGTTTCTGTTTTTTAATAAGGAGCCTGACCATGATCCTGGACTCCTGAATGCCCCACCAATGCACCTGAAAGTGCACACCTTCACCAGCACCACCAGCCGTACCAATAGTTGATTGAACTCCGATGACTGTTGCAGAATTCCCAACTATTGGGCTTAATATGGACTGTTTTCCCACCCTTACACATCAGTGAGCAATATTTTAAAAAGCATTGCATCACTTTGCAGTGCGCAAACCAGCTAAGTGAAGCCAAGCAGTGGGAAAACTCGTAGAACCATGGTTTTAGTGAGGCTTAGAACTGTGCAAACATTGGTAGCCATTAGCATGTTTATGCACTGCTTAGCATGAATTAACAGTGCTTAGCAGAGTGCACAATTCACAATACTGTAATGAAATTAAAGAAAAATAGTACATTCATTTAAAGCCATATTCTGCCTGTTACGGACGCTAACTCAGCACCTACTACACATAAGACCATAACTCTACCCGAGCTAGTTGGATGTTATAAGAACTAGTATACCTTCACATATACTACTAGACTACCTGTTAGCAATGCTGAGAACTGTGCCACACCATGAAAAACACGCTTATACATACCTATAAATAATTAATTAATTACATCCGGTTTCGATTTTTATATGTCTGGCAGGTGTTGCAATGTATGTATGAGCTCCGCTCGGCTCTGCTGTGCTCCACGCCATACAGTAAAAATGTAGAACAAGCGATAAGGTGGAGAGAAAAAAGCCCAAAGCAACAGCAAAAAAGAAAATAATCTCTCCACACCGTCAAGCCAAATAAAATTTATTAAAAACGACAAAGCTTTCAGATATCAAAAACATCCTTCCTCAGTGTCTTACCTCCATGCCATGCCATGTGAGCAGAGTCTGGCATTGTTGCACTCCATGCCGCACAAACATGCAGTAAAAAAAAATTATGAAAATATTAAAAAAAAGCATAACACATTGTAAAAATTACTTCTTAGACAGTTGACACACTTCACAACATTACAACAATGGTGGGGAGCATTACAAGGAGCCTCACACTCTTCTGCAGCAATGGGTACCCACTACACCTCTCCCTACATTAATTTAATATCCATGTTCCTCAGTTCTCCCTCAGCAGCATGCCATCATTAATATGCATGGCAATCTGCCGAGGGGGAACCATGACCATGTACATGAATACATTTCATGTAGGCTCTACACTGTAACTACACAGATTTTATTAAATCCTGGGGCATATTTATCAGTGGAAAACATTAATGTTAAGTTTAACTTTCTACAATAAAGCTTGGAATTAATAACCAACTCTCCTAAAACATTGTGGGTACTGGGAACAAAAGTAAACCCTTTAATAAATAAATCAAAATATCTTTCATCTAAATTCAAATCACTACAATTAGAAATCGTGAAAACATTATGGGTGGTTAAACTTGTTCTGATATCTGATATATCACCAGTGGTGCTGCCATAATCTATGTTAAGGGGTACCAGGTCAAGTGTAAAAGCATCAAATGAGAAAGCTTTAATAACTGACTGTAGGTGAAAATCTAATGCAATTTCTGAGGAAATACTTATAGTGGAAATTGAATTGAGGAAAATTAATTCCATGTCTTCTTTCCCCTTTCCATTCCCCTCCCCCAAATACATGAAGGTGGTTGATTCCTTTGCTGATATGCTTTGTTTTGTTGAGCCTGCCTTTCTGACTACCTCATCTCTGGGGTAGGTGGCATATCCCAAAAATTATTATTTGAACTAACACTCTCACAAAAATTGCCATCATTATCTACATCTACCCTATCATAGTTGTTAGAGTAGTTGAAAAGTTTTGGTAAAGGATAAGCCATATTTTGTTTATACTCTTTTTGGGTCTATATTATTTCGTCAAAAGACATTTCCATCGATCACGTCTCCATCAACAAGAAACTGTTGAAATTCAGTTCCACTAATCACAGAATTTTTTCCAGGGCAATGAAACAATTACCCTATAGCAGAATGGAGCACACACCGCACTAAATCAAACCCACCCAGGTGGGGGTTCACCCCATACCCCCCAGTGTGGGGCCACACCCACCACCTGTACATACCAACTCTCAGATTGCACTACAGTGGGGAAAACGGCAAAGTTTTAATGTTGGCCAACTACTTCCTTACCCTGGAAAAAATTCTGCAATTCACAGAAGTGAATTTTGATGGCTTGATGTCAATGGAGAGGTGTTCAATGGAAATATCTTTCAACATAGTAATATAGACCCCTCTTTTTTATCCCCAAAAAACTTTTTGAATGGTCTGTCCCTATTAGCATTAGCAGATTTATCAATTCTTTTAAAAAAACATCAAAATAACAATTCTTATTAATATCAAACAATAAATCAATTTGTAATGTCATGTTTAAATGAGCAAATTAATCAACTGATTTTTTACATCTTCCTTTCATTATCATTTATAAAAAGTCTCATGATGTTAAACCACAGTCATCAAATGTCTTCACCAGCTTGTGATGTAACTCTGACCCTATTTCTATTCCATTTGGAAATTTATACACCCTCAGGCACAGTCTTAATTGATAGTCAATGTTTAAAATATGTCTTTGCTATTTGCAAAGTTATAAACCTGGATATATGCTTTTCAGAAAGGGTCAATGAAGAATCAAAGGTTTTGCTAAAGGAATCAAATCAAACCAGTTGGAAGTATAAATTGCTTCTAAACCAACCTTCAAAACTAAATACAGATTCATCAGAAGTCCCAGCTTTTACTCAGTCTGAGAATTTTCTTCCACAACATTCACTGAAAAATTAAATGCAGAAACCTGTTGTTTGGATAGTCATATTGTTTCTTGTACATTGCTAGGTTGCTACCATACCCTGGAAGCATATGACGACTGTGGACCATGTTCTTCTTGTTGAATGTGCAGTAAAGAATAAGGAAGTTCTGGTACTTCAAAAGTTGGGATCATACCATTCATCCACAAATCAGGGAGATACACACATTCCAAGGAAGATGACAAGGGTCTTAAACAATTTTGTGTTAAAACCTCTACCAACTATGTTAATTCTCCAATAAGTATCCCAATAGTTCAGTCATTAAAAGCCTTATGTGATAATGGATCAATATACTTATTATTTCTGGTGACATCATAGTTGTCTGTACCTCTTTTGCCCTCAAACAGCTCTGATGTAGAAATGGAAATGCCTTTGCAATAAAAACTAAGAACCAAAAATGGCGCGAGGCAAATCAGCCAAATAAAACAACTAAGATCCAAATGAAAAGGCTGACTGACCAGTTGTCACTACAAGCCAAATAGGCTTAATAAAACTTTTAATATCAAGTAAAATAAAAAAGTTAGGTGTTTTCATCATGTAGGACTTCCACAGCACTAGCTTACAACCAGACACAGTCAACATTTTATTTAAAATTAAAAAGTACATGTGACATAAAATGTCTAATCAAATGACAATAGTAAAATAAAGGATTCCTATTACAAGAACAAAAGTTCACTACTTCAAGCTTGTAATAGGAAGCCTCACTTCTGCAAAAGTTCACTTTAACAAAAGTGAACTTTTGCATAAGTGCACTTCACTGAAAACACTGCAGCACAGTGGATGACATAAAAAACAAGCTATGTCCTCCACTATGGTGCGATAGTCACGGACCTTAGGGTTAGGGCAAGGGTTAGGGTAAAGGGATAGTTAGTAAAGCTATCCCCTTACCCTAACCCATGCCCTAACCCTAAGGTTTGTGACTATCGCACCATAGTGGAGGACATTGCTATGTCTTTCACTGCGCTGCAGTCATCACGGACCTTAGGGTTAGGGCACGGGTCATGGTAAGGGGATAGCCGTATGGGCTATCCCCTTACTTTGACCCGTGCCCTAACCCTAAGGTCCGTGAGTACTGTATGGAAGTTCAGTACATCACCCGTCCATTATACTAAATTTTGCGTAAGTGCTCTTTCGATTAAGTGCACTTTCGCTGTAGTGAGCATTCCATACACTATTTCGAATTAGTGAAAATGATATATATATTTAATTATCAGAATGAAAACCTTATTCTTGGAGACTTAATTGCAAATAGTAGAACAACTATAGATCTTAAACTCATTACTTAGCAGCATGCAATTTTAAAGCACTATTGAAAGAAACAGTGTCACTCAAACCAGGACATTCACTGGCATTGAGCCTCAGTTGCCATGATAAATCACAGTATTCCAGTTTCCCTTTAATATTAGCATGTTTAGAATAAGTAAGGTGGGGTCAAGTACCTAACCTTTTACACAAGTCACCATCATGAGAAATTATATTCCAATTATTATTGATAAATCACAAAATGTGTTGGCTAGGCCTGCCATATAAAATATTTTAACCATACTTAAATCTAAATCATCAGAAATGATTCTTGATAATCTATCCATGTAACCCTTAACCAAACTTTTTTCTGTTTTTTTTTTTTTTGTTTGAATGGATGATAGCTAGTAAAATGAGGGTAACAATTTTAGTAGCTACTATCCGTTCAAACAGAAAAAAAAAGTTTGGTTAAGGGTAAAATGGTTAGATTATCAAGAATAATTTCTAATGATTTGGATTTAATTAAGGAGTTAAATGTTTTGGTTAACATGTTTTTAATGAGGGGTTATCCTTTGGAATATGCTCATAAACATTAGATAGGAGATTATACAGGAAAGGCAACCCAAATTTAAACCAATTTTGGGAAAAGACCTGATCTATAATTATAGTAATGGAGAAGCTAATGAAGCAATGCCAAGATATGAAAGTAGTATGTGTACTTTTATTGAATAATCCCACTTTTATAAGCTGTTTAAGGTACACTGCTATATCTCTATCTTTAAGTTTGTTTGTGGAAGCATTTTATGTCTTTTATGCTTACTTGTAGTAGCATTTCACTCCAGACACTCCCTTGCTGTGCTTTTACATTAGGAGAACTGGGGTTATTCATCTAGTGGTAGTATGTGTTTACCTGGTCTATCTGAACTGGAAAACACGCAAAAAAAACTGTATGTTTTTCTTGCACTTCTCTTATATACTGTAACTGCATCTTGGTAGTTTAAACATGTTCTGGCTTCTGCTGTTTAAGTAGTTACTTGCACTTTATTATATTGTAACTGCTAGATGCAGGTAGTTTATGTGGTCTTGTTACTCTTGTGTTCCAAACCATCTGTTCTACATTAAGATGGTGCTTTTCTGCACACTTGTGGCAGAAGTGTGCTCATCTAACCTGTCTGAGTTGGGGATTGCTGGTGAAAGGCTTATTCTGTGCTTTCCTGATTGGTAGCTAGCTTAAAACTTGTTTCCCTTTGCTCATATTTAAGCCTCACATTTGTGCAGACTTTGGCATAGATACTCAGAGCTACTCATTTGGAGAATTTTGCTACTAATTGCTGATAATCCATTTTCACCTGGAGCAAGCCAGTACTGAAAATACAACATAGGTTCACAGGTTCATAGGTGCATACTAGGCTAATGGCCCTGGAGCCTTTATAAGCCTAGCCTATAGAAGTGCTCTGGCATCTTGCCGTCCGACGTTAGTTCCCATTGTCTCTATCAAGTAGAGCCACTCGAGTGATCCTTGGGGTGAATTTTCTATTTCCCATCCACTCATCAAGTTTGCTCTTGAAGAGGGCCAGTAAAGTGCTTTGCCTGACATGTATGGGAAGTCTATTCCAGAGCTTGGGCAGCCCCTGGGTTATGAACCTGTCCCTCCAGCATGTTCTGTTGATTGTGGTAATGAGGTTGAGGTCTCTGGGGCATGTGGTGCGGAGGGATTGGGATATCTTTAGCTGTAGCATTTCTAACAGAGCTGAGTCAGACATGGCTTTGTAAGTCAAGCAGAGATCACCTCTTAGTAGACGATATGAGACAGAGAATAGCTGGAGTTTTTTGAATCTGTACATGTAGGACATGTGTTCAAGGCCTAGGATCCTCTTTGTGAGGTACTTTTGTGGCCTTTCCAGCTGTTGCATGGGTCTAGTGAGGTACATGCCAAATGGGGCATTATACTTGATGACTGGCCTAATGAGGGAAGAGTAGAGAGAGATGATGCCCTCTTTCTTCCTGGATGCAAAACCCTTGGTAATGAGGTATGCCACATAGAAGGACTTTCTGACCACAGTGGCAATGTGATGGTTGAAGGAGAGGTTGCTGTCAACCTGTGTCCCCAGATATCTTATAACACCTTCAGTTTTCAGTGGACTCCCATCAATGTGGTAATTAGTGGGAACTGAGTTTTTCCCATAGGGGATGATGATGCATTTTTTGCCATTAAGCTTAAGCCCATGGTTTTGACACCAGTCATTGGTCTCAGTGAGGCCTTTCAGTAGGATGTCTACATCACTTGGGGAGTTAATAATGGCTCCCAGCTTGCAGTCATCTCTGAACTTGGTCAGCCAGAGTCCCTCCGTGTTGGCCTGGACTTCTGAGAAGTAGATGCCAAACAGGAGAGGACCCAGGACCGTTCCCTGTGGGACTCCACTCATGACTGGTCAGCAGTCTGACTTTAAATCCACTACTTTCATGCTGTGGGTTTTATCTGTGAGCCAGCTTGCAACCCACCTAGTGATATAGGGGTTGATGCCTAGTTTGGTGAGTTTATCAATAATTCCTGAGTGGGGAATGGCATCAAAGGCCTTGGCCAGATCAAGGTAGGCTGTATGAACTGCCGTGCCCTCATCCACAGCTCTAGTGACTGACTCAAAGAAGTCAACCAGGTTGAGCAGGCATGACATGCCTTTCACAAAACCAAATTGAGTGGAATCTAGAGTTTGAAGATTCCCTATATCCTTGTTAATTAGGTCCATGATGATGTGCTCCATAGCCTTACATATCAGACTCATCAGGCTAATGGGGCAATAATTTCCAGGGTCTGTAGTTGCTCCACCTTTATGGAGAGGGATGACTGTAGCAGTGCACCATTTGGTAGGGACAAAGCCTGAAATGAGGATGTGATTGAACAGGGCACACAGATGTGGTGTCAGTTCACTCTGTAGTTCATGTAGAACACATCCAGGGATATTGTCGGGTCCCATGGAAGCTGTATTCTTGGCCTTGGACAATGCAGCTTTAACCTATGGTGCAGTAATGCTGGGTGCCTGGCATTCATCTTGTATTGTGATTGGTCCTGTGGGGGGGGGGGAGTTGGCACTGAATCTGTCGGCCAGTATGTTGGCAATATCTGTTGGTTCAGTATAGGAGGTACAATTGTGCAGTAACTCAGAGCAAACCTGGGTTTTGCCATGGAGATTCTTGATATAACTATACAAGGCTTTGTGGTTGTTTTTAGTGTCTGCCGCAATTCTGCCTTCATAGCTGGGTTTAGAGGTTTTGATGAGGGATCTCAACTTTTTGTTGAGGCTAATAAGGGAGTTTTTCCAGTCTTGGGACTTCGCCATTTTCTGCAACTGCTTCTTCCTTTTATTGAAGAGTTTATTAATGGCAGGGAACCACCAGATTGACTTCCTTGTTTTTGGAGGAGAGCATCTTGGTTCTGTTGGGTATGGCTATTTCCATACATTTACAGTATGTACACGTTTGTACAGTGCATTGGTGTATGATTCGGCAGTCATGCATCTATTTTCCATTGACATGGGTGCCATGAAGTTAGCCACCTCTGTTTTTAGGAGCTCAAAGTCAGCTTTGGAGAACGGTGGTTAACTTTGCAGGGTTGGGGGGGGGGTTGAGATATGGATTTCCATGGTAATTAGTTTGTGGTTGGAGCTAACCAGGGAGGAATTGAGTAGTGGTGTAGAGCAATGGCTGCCCATGTTAATAATAACCAGGTCAAGGATGTTGCTTCCTCTAGTGGGAGTAAGAATGGGCTGGTCCAAGACACTGGAATGGATGAATTCCAGGAAGCATTTGGCCAGTGTATTGGTGCATGAGTAGTTTTCTCAGCTGATGGAGGGGTAGTTGAAGTCACTAAGTATGAGAGTGTTGGCTTGGACCCTAATAGTTTCCAGGGTGCTTAAGAACGTGGAATGAGAGCCTTGTGACATGGTTGGGGACCTATAGCAGGCTACAACCTGAATCACCAAGAATCACCATCTTACCCAATGTTAGTTGTACCTGAAGTATCCCAGATGCGTTATGCTGGGCTACTAGTCTGAAGGTGTGTGTATTCTTTATGAAAATGGAGACACCACCACCTTTGGAGCTTTGGTCCATGTTCTGGGGATGAAAAACGTGGAATGAGTTATAGCCTGGTAACACAGGGATGCTTTCTGCTGCTTTAAACCAGGTCTCCATTACAGCACAAATGTCAATGTTCTTCATTTTGAAGAGTGCTTCAAGCAAGTGCATCTTGAGATTTAGACTTCTAACATTGAGCAGCATGACCCTCAGATTGCATTTATTTATAGCTGTTATGGTGGTAATTTGGTCTTTGGAACATCACCTAAAAAAGGCACTATATGGGGTGGCAAGAGCCTTATCCAGTATCCGGAAACCCAGGGGTGACAGATGCAGGCCATCTCTGGCAAAGCATCGAGGTCTGTCAATCATGTCATCCCAAGCAGACAGATACTTGATCCACTTAGAATGACACTAGAAACATAGCCAATTGCTGAAGTCAATAATTTTCTGCTTGTACTGTGGTATCATTCTGGGCAATGGTAGGATGCTGCTCAGGGCTAGGGTCATACCTGCCTGAGCCACATAATCCGAGAGCTCCTCTATGTCTCTTTTCATGTAGTCCAAGGAGGTGCATCTCAGGTCATTCACACCCACATGGACAGTGACAGAGTCATACTTGTACTTGTTATGGAGTGACCAGAGTGTGTGTGTTATGTGTCACATTCTGGCACCTAATAGTCAGCTGACTGTTACCTTCTCCTTATTCAGTCTAGTGAGTGGGACATCAGTGTGCCTCACTATCAAGTTACCTATGCTTAGTGTATTGGGCAAGCTGTTTTGCCTTAGGGGCTTAGGTTGAGGAGCACACTGTGTAGATGAGCTATGTGTCTTGTGGTTTGTGCTGTGTTTTGTTTTTTGAGTGCATTTCTGCCTTGGAGGTCTCTGCTGTTTGGGTAGATTTCTCTTGAGAGCTTCCACGATGGTGGGTGTGTGGTTTGTGTTTTTATGTGAGAGCTGTGATGGTGGGAGTTCTGGAGGGTTATGTATTGCATGTGGTGGGGTGTAGGTGTTGACTTTCTCCTCTTGACCAGCTATTCCAGTCTTGGCTTGAGAGTGCATGTCTTCCAATTTGGATATATAAGTACATCTCTCACATGTCTGAGTTCTGGGAAGTAAGAGAAGAGGGTTGTCAGTGTACATGAGTCAGTTGCTACATTGCCTCAAAACGCCCAAGTTTATCAGGTTAATAGGAGAAAGCACAAGGAGCTGACCTTTAGACATGCCAGGAGGGATGGTCATTATTACTAAATACTGGAGCTGTTTCTTTATATAATCCATTTACAGTGAAAATGTCACTCAAGGTGTCTGAGTCTGTACAGAGCACTTTCAAGCACTTGAGGGGAAACTAATATGAAGACCCTATTCTACATTAAGATGGTGATTTTCTGCACCCCTGTGGCAGAAGTATGCAGATCTAACCTAAGTTGGGGACTGCTGGTGAAAGGCTTATTGTGTGCTTTCCTGATTGGTAGTTAGCTTAAAACTTGTTTCTCTTTGCTTGTACTTAAGCCTTGTTCTTCAATCAGCATTAGTTGGCAGTGACGCAAAAGCCTAAAATCTCAGTTTTTCCCTAAACAGCTGTCATTGAAACCCTTCCAAGCTTTTCTGCTGCTCTAGGAGCAACTTAGTTGTAACCTGAGCAGCATTGCCTTATTGATCGACCCTACCCTACACAACGTATAGATCCCTCTTGTAGTCTTAGCACTACCAGCACAGTCTTGTCAAATTAACACATTCCATTAATTCCCTAATAAAATATACAGTAAGGGCCTAGTTTCATGGACAGACAGTTTCCCATCATCTCTGTAGCCAGCCTGATAAACATGGGCATCATGAGGCAATGTAGCAACTGTCTCATGTATACTGACAACCACTTACTCCTGAAACAAACAAATACTTTATGTGAGAGATGTTGTTACACTATGAAATTGGAGGCAAGACTGTCACATAAGGACAAATCAAATGCCAAACAGGTTGTCAGCACACTTCCCACACCAAATAAGGACATGACACATAAACCTACATCATCATCATCATGTTCTTTCGGTTGTTCCTGTTAGGAGTCACCACAGCAGATCATCTGTTTCCATTTCTTCCTGTCCTCTGCATCTTGCTCTGTAACAGCAACCACCTGCATGTCCTCTCTCACCACATCCATAAACCTTATCTTGGGCCTTCCTCTTTTCCTGTTACCTGGTAGCTTAATTCTTAGCATCATTTCCCAATATACTCAGCATCCCTCCTCAGCACATGTCCAAACCAACGTAATCGTGCCTCTTTGGCTTTGTCTCCAAACCTTCCAACCTGTGCTGAACCTCTAATATACTTATTCCTAATCCTGCCCACCCTCGTCACACCGAGTGCAAATCTTAACATCTTTAATTCTGCCACATCAAGCTCAAACTCCTGCCTTTTTGTCAATGCCACTGTCTCCAACCCATATAACATAGCTGGTCTCACTACCCTCTTGTAGATGTTCCCTTTCACTTTTACAGGTACTCGTCTGTCACAAATCACTGCTGATACTTTTCTCCACCCACTCCATCCTGCCTGTACTCTCTTCTTCACCTCCCTTCCACACTCACCGTTACTCTGAACTATTGACCCAAGTATTTAAACTCATCCACCTTCGCCACCTCTACTCCTTGCATCCTCACCCTTCCTCTATCCTCCCTTTCATTCACACACATATATTCTGTCTTAGTCCTGCTGACCTTCATTCCTCTTCTCTCTAGAGCATATCTCCATCTCTCCAGGGTCTCCTCCACCTGTTCCCTACTCTCACTACAGATCACAATGTCATCTGCAAACATCATAGTCCAAAGAGACTCCTGTCTGATCTCGTCTGCCAACCTGTCCATCACCATTGCAAATAAGAAAGGGCTCAGAGCTGATCCTTGATGTAACCCCACCTCCACCTTAAATGCATCCGTTACTCCCACCTCAGACCTCACCACTGTCACACTACCCTCATACATATCCTGTACCACTCTTACATACTTTTCTGACACTCCTGACTTCCTCATACAATACCACAACTCCTCTCTAGGCACCCTGTTATATGCTTTCTCTAAGTCTACAAAAACACAATGCAACTCCTTCTGACATTCTCTGTACTTCTCCATTAACACTCTCAGAGCAAAGATCACATCTGTAGTGCTCTTTCCCAGCATGAAACCATACTGCTGATCACTAATCATCACATCCCTTCTTAACCTTGCGTCCACTACTCTTTCCCATAACTTCATGCTGTGACTGATCAATTCAATCCCTCTGTAGTTACTACAGCTCTGCACATCACCCTTATTCTTAAAATTCGGTACCAAAACACTTTTTCTCCATTCCTTAGGCATCCTCTCACTTTACAAGATTTCATTAAACAATCTGGTTAAAAACTCCTCTGCCATTTCACCTATACACCTTCATGCTTCCACAGGTATGTCATCTGGGCCAACAGCCTTTCCATTCTTCATTCTCTTCATAGCTGTCCTTACTTCCTCCTTGCTAATCCATTGTACTTCATGATTCACTATCCCTACATCATCCAACCTTCATTCTCTTCATTCATCAACCCCTCAAAGTACTCTTTCCATCTCCTCAACACACTCTCCTCGCTTGTGAGTATGTTTCCCTCATTTTCGTTTATCACCTTTACCTGCTGCACATCTTTCCTAGTTCAGTCCCTCATCTCCTTATACTCCTGTCTACTTTCTTCATCTCTCTGACAATCCCACTTCTTCTTTGACAACCACTTTCTCTGTATACTATCCTGTACTTCCTCATTCCACCACCATGTCTCCTTGTCGTCCTTCCTCTGTCCAGATGTGATACCAAGCACCTTTCTAGCAGTCTCCCTTACTAGCTCTCCTGTAGTTACCCAGCTATGTGGTAACTCTTCACTACCACCCAGTGCCTGCCTTAACTCATCCCTGAACTCCACCTCACAATTACCCTTTTTCAATTTCCACCATTTGATCCTTGGTGCTGCCCTCACACTCCTCCTCCTCTTCTTGATCACCAACATCATCCTACAAACCACCATCCTATGCTGCCTAACTACACTTTCTCCGTTCACCACTTTACAGTCTCCAATCTCCTTCAAACTGGCCCTCCTACATAAGATATAATCCACCTGTGTGCATCTTCCCCCACTCTTGTATGTCACCCTATGCTACTTCCTCTTGTTAAAATATGTATTCACCACAGCCATGTCCATCCTTTTTGCAAAATCCACTACCATCTGACCTTCTGCATTTCTTTAACACCATACCTACCCATCACTTCCTCATCCCCTCTGTTTCCTTCACCAGCATGTCCATTGAAATCTGCTCCAATCACCACTCTCTCACCCTTGGGTACAGTCATCACCACTTCATCCAATTCACTCCAAAATGTTTCTTTCTCATCCATTGCACACCCAACTTGTGGAGCATATGCACTAACAACATTCATCATTACACCATCAATTTCCAGCTTCATAAACATCACTCTATTCAACACTCTTTTCACCTCCAAAACACTCTTAGCATACTGTTCCTTCAGAATAACTCCTACGCCATTTCTCCTCCCATCCACACCCTGATAAAACAATTTGAACCCACCTCCGATACACTTAGCCTTACTCCCCTTCCATCTGGTCTCTTGCACACGCAATATACCAACCTTCCTTCTGTCCATATGAGAAGGTAATCACTAGTAATTTACTGAAAGATCAGAGGCCCCCCCAGACAGAAACCAGTTACACAAATAACAATGTAAAAAACAACCACAGCACATAATAACACACACACACACACACACACACACACACACACACACACACACACACACACACACACACACACACACACACACACCAGTGTCTCAACAAATAAGCCCATAAGGCATAACACCACAAAACCTAATATATTGGTCATAGGTGATTCCATTGTGAGACACATGCATCTTCCCCTCACCAGGCTGGATAGCTGCCTGTCAGGTGCCAGGATCCATCAAGTCATTCAAGCAATCAAGTCACTCAACCACAAGTATGGGTATGACTCTGTCACAGTCCATGTGGGGGTGAATGACTTGAGATGTACCTCACTAGACTATATGAAGAGAGACATGACTGAGCTCTCAGATTATGTGTCACAAGCAGGTATATGCCTAGTCTTAAGCAGCATTCTACCCTCTCCAAGGATGATGCCAGGATACAAACAAGAAATGATTGACTTTAACAATTGTCTTAGCTTCTGGTGTCATTCCAACAGGATCTAATAGTTGTTAGTCTGGGAAATCGTGGTCGACAGGCCATGCTGCTTTGCTAGAAATGGTCTGGACTTCTACTCTTTGGTATTACCCACCTCTATTGTGCCTTTTTTAGGCAGTGTCAAAATACTACTCCATATCCAATTAATTATAAGCAAAGCCCCCTACCAAATCATAGCTAGCTATATGTCCCCCACCATGAAACAGGAAAATCCTACTGCATGCCTGGACTTACTGCAGTCACTTGCCATACAGCCCAACACCTTACTCATGGGTGATTTTAATTATCCTACCAGGAAACATAGCAGACCACAAAAAAACATGTTGGATCAGAGGTTCTTGGACTTTGTCAATGCAAATGCTCTTGAACAGCTAGTCAGCACACCCACAAAAGGCACATATTTCCTGTACATACTTCTCACTTACATGGGAGAGCATTGCACCCTCTCCTGTGTGATCTCCTCTCTGGTAAGATTGGATCATAAATCAGTCTTTTTCAATGTAATTATAAGACCAGATACTCCAGCAAGTTCAAAAATGCTTAACAATTTTTGAAAGATAAACTACCTCTTACTAAGTGATGGTATAAGAAGTTTCAAAGCACCTTCAAATGCAGATAACATGGACTGCTATGCAGAGGTGTACACCAACGCCTTGTATAACCATGTAAGCAGTTGTATAGAATCAGCTGTACCTAACCAGCTTAAAAACAGGTCTTGACAAAAAGACAAGCGACCCTGGTGAACCCCCTATTATAAACAGGCTATACAACAAGAGAAAGAAACTAATCTCCGAGAACAAGAGGGTACTGGCTCAGCAGAGGAAGAAATCTCTCTCTAGCTTAAACTAACAAATTAGAGATCTTGTTAAGTCCTCCAAATTTAATTATAAGAAAAAATAGCCTCCCTAGCTAAGGATAATCAATAAACATTATTTAATTATGTCTGAAATCTAAAAGGGAATACCTAGTTATGTGCTGAACTGGTTGTGGATGGCACCACCCATACTAAACCAGAGGCCAATCTACTAGCTGACAGATTAGCAGCAAATTTACTCCCATGTCCCCTCCAATCATCCCCCAAAGTATACTAATTCCTCAGCCTATTATCTCAGGAGAGCAAGTCCTCTCAGTGCTCTCTAAGGCCAAAAATATGTCATCAGTGGGACCAGTCAACATTCCAGGTTGCCTTTTAAACAACTTAAAACATGACCTAGCAAACCCACTTGGATCCCTGTTTAACCACAGCCTGCAAATTGGCTATGTTCCAATGGAATGGGGGACAGCAACAGTAATCTCTCTGCACAAAGGGGGACCATCAACCGACCCTGGGAATTATAGGTCCATACGCTTGACTAGCCTCATCTGCAAGGCCATGGAAAGAATCATTAAGGACCTTATTAACAAGGATATAGGTAATCTGAAAACTCTAGACCCAACCCAGTTTGGACTAGTTCAAGGTCGATCATGCCTGTTAATCATGGTTGACTTCTTTGAGAAAGTCACCAAGGCCCTGGTCAAGGGAAAGGCAGCACATGCTGCCTATTTTGACCTAGCCAAGTTATTTGATACAATTCCCCACTCAGGTATTATAAAGAAACTCTCTCAATTGGGAATTAACCTCCTCATTACCAGATGGGTAGCCAACTGGCTCACCAAAATACAGATACTGTCAAAGTGGGTGACTTCACCTCTAGCAAAGGAACAGTCACCAGTGGCATACCACAAGTTTCTGTCCTGGGCCCCTTACTGCTCAGAAGTCAGTTCTTAGAAGTCCAAGCAGACTTGGATGGCATGTGGCTGACCAAGTTCACTGATGATTGCAAATTGGGAGCAATCATTGAGTTACCCAGCAATGTTAATATACTGCAGACATGGGTAACACAAACGAAAGACTGGTTCCAAAACACGGATTAAAGCTAACTGCAAAAAAAATGCATTATTATTCCTTTTGGGAAAGTTGACACCCTTGCTAATTATACTGTAGACAGGTCCCCACATAAGTGTAGACCCAGTGGTATGTGATCTGGGTACTCAGATTGGTAGCAACCTGAAGTTTGACCACCGTGTATCCAAAGTAGTAAGGAAATCCTTCTATGTGATGCATCTTATAAGTAAAAGCATCACATCTAGATCTAAGGAAGTTATAATTCCATTATACTTGGCCCTAATCAGATCAATAATTGAGTACAATGCTCCCTTTTGCATGTACCTCACCAGATATCTGTAACAGTTAGATAGACCATAGAGGTTTCCCACCAAGAAATTATAAGGTACACAAAACAAGTCTTATGTAGAAAGACTGAAAGATCCATCACTGTATTCTGTCTCCTACAGGTTCCTAAGGGGTCACCTGTGCCTGGCTTACAGGGCAGTCTCTGAACCAGCCCTGATTTATAAATCAAACTGCATGAGGGTCACTTGCTCGAAGGATCTTAACTTAACCTCTGACATGAACAGGTCAGACTAGAAAGATATATACATCTCACAGAGACTGCCACTGCTCTGGTGCAAGCTTCCAGTTCACGTGAAACAGATCATCTCCATGACTCTCTTCAAATGCAATTTAGCTCAATAGATAGCTGACCACAAATTCACTCCTGGGATGGCACCCATATCCTTCCTGGGCAGAGTAAGTTGGTATTAACTACCATAGACCCTTACTTTTTCAAACTTCACTCACCTAACCACTGACAATTTGGGCAACTCGGGATAATTATGGCTAGACTTGTAAGGGCTCTAAGGCCATTAGCCTACTAACCTTCTATGAACCTATTAAATATGGCAGGGATAGCCCATATTTGTTTTGTTTATCAATAATAATGGGAACATAATTCCCAATGATAGTGATTTGTGTAAAAGGTTAGGTACTAGACCCCGCTTTACTTAATCTAGACATGTTAATATTAAAAAGAAACTTGAGAGGGCTACATATTTTTGCACAAATCCTATTAAGAAGAAATCACCAGGCACCAAAAAATGTGATGCCTGCAGGGAGTGTAAATATATTTTTGAAGGAAGTGAACTACTATTAAAAAGTATTAATTATAAGTTTAAATTCACTTCCTGATGTAATTGCAATAGTAAGGGGGTGGTATATTTAGCTTTTTGTAATTAATGTTCTTGTTTTTACATTTAGAACAAGAATGTAAGAGCATTATTATGATTTAAAAGGAAAGAAGATTCTAATGCCATTTTAAACATAAGGTAGTTTGTAATACTATTAAATTGTATTATTTCATGGTATTAGAACAGATTGTTCAGAATCCCAGGGGGCTCCCTGGGAGTACACACTGGAATACCATGAATTATTATGGCAATTGAGGCTCAATGTTAGCGAATATCCTGGTTTGAATGACACTGTTTCTTTAAATAAAGCTTTAAAATTCAGTGCTGGTAAGTGATGAGTTTAAGGTTTATAGTTGTTCTGTTGTTTACAATTAAGTCTCAAACAGTAAGGTTTTCATTTTGATAAATAAACGCATAGCTTTTATATTCTTAAGTTTATATTAACATATTTATATGTTATTGCCTTGTCAAGTTTTTTTTTATTTTAAATAATTTTTTATTTTACTGTTGTCATTTGATGTACTTACTCATTTTATATAAAAAATGGGCTAAGTCTGGTTGTAAAATAGTTCTGAATTATTCCTATGGGACTAAAGTGTAAAACTTTGTTATTTTATTTGATATTAAAAGTTTTATTAAGCTTATTTGGCTTGTGTTGTTGACTGGTTAGTCAGCCTTTTCATTTGTTTTATCTGGCTGATTTGCCTCGCTTCAATTTTGGTTCACAGTTCAACTGAATTGAAGACATCTTGTATGACGGACTGTATTTGTATTCAGTTGTTACATGAGCAGATGAGAGTAGAATCATCTGCATACTGAATAAGGCAAGCTTCTGAGAGGAGATATTTCTTTTATTGATGAAAATGTTAAAGAAAGAACAAAAATAGAGCCTTGAGGAGCAACTGTTTTAATTGTTTTAACTAGGAGAAAAGAAGAGTGTGAGAGAGAGATATGGAGAGAGAGAGAGGGAGAAAGGGAAAGAGAAGAGAGTTATTTGACAGACTGATATCTTTCAGATAAACAGTTATAGAACCATAGAAGAGATGGTTTGGAAAGGCTGTTAGGTGACATTTGAGTCAGAAGATTCTCATGTGACACTGTGTTAAAGGTTTTTGAGAGATCTAGAAAAACAGAAGAGATAAACTTTCCTCAATCACTAGCCATATGAATGGTGTTAGAAGTCACTTGCCTTATTAATGAGATCAGAAGTCACTAACCTTATTAATGGTGTCATTAGAACTGAGGAGAGCTCTACTGGCCTGGGTTGAAGCAATGTGCTTTGTGGTTAGGAGATAATTTTGTAAGAGGTACAGAAGGAGTTGCTCCTGAACACACACTTTTCCAGGATCTTAGCAAAGGTAATGTGATGGCAAATGTCCTAAAGTTAGAGATTTCAGAAGAAATACCTCCTTCATGGAGGGTAATAATAAATATTTTTCTCCAAAGAGCTGTTACATGGGAGACTTTAATACATCTGTCAGTGAGGCGTGAGACTGGGTATGCAATAGAGTCTGCAGTGAGATTAAGGTACTCAGCAGGAAGATCATCAGCAGAAGGAGAACATGATTTCAGTTTCTTTAGTAGATGCCTAACATATGATATGGAGACAGGTTGGAGATTAAAGTCAGGAATTCCAGGCTAGTAGAGTTCTGTGGTTGTTTAAATGGTTGGGGAGAGCTGGAGGTAAGAGAGTCTATGAAGTCAATAAAGAAAATGTTAAATTAATTAGCTGTTTCTGAAGTGAATAAGTCCAGATAGTAGTTTGGTGAGGAAGGACAGCCAGGTTGAAGAATTTTCTTAATTGAGCTTCAGAATTTCTTTGGATTTTTTGTAATTATTTTGTGGGTCTATGTAACAATTTTTTGTCCAGGTAAATTTGCTTCTTGGTGAGGTTATGCGAATCAATGTGTAGATGTAAGGTTTGGTGAGGGGGTTATCTTAGTGCCATTGTTCCCATGCTTTTTTGTGATTTTGCATAAACATTCTAGTTGAATGAGTTAGCCATGGGGTTTGATTAGTTTTTACTCTTATTTCTGGTAGGGGGCAAGGGTATTAAAAGTATTCATGAATATATCACTGAATTTGTTAATGGCTTTATCTAGGATTTGGGTTTTGAGTGGAAATCAGTTAAAGGATTATTGTAAATTATTGAGAGTATCAAGATGAAAGTCAGAGAGATTTTCTGCAGTTCTGTATTGATTTTTCTAGCTGGGATTTCTCCATTGGTGAATATAGGGTGATTGCCACTAAGGTAGTCAGATAGTAATCCTGAGTTAGCAGACATGCTGGGGTCAGCAACAAATATCCCGTCAAGGACAGAATTTTTATGATTCGATTTGCTGAGTCAAGTAGGAAAAGTGACTGTTTAATAGTTCTGTTGTTAGATGTTAACCTAAGATAATGGCTTTAATAGTCCCAATGGTAGGTATCATGCAAAATCAGTTTGAGGAAGGATTTTACCTCTTCACTCAAAGTCTGGATAAGAACACTTTTCATGAATGTAAAATATCAAATCGAGAAACTATCCCTACAATGAGTCTTGATTACTTGTTGGTCTAGAATTAGATCTCTAGTGTGGGTGTTTATAGTGCCTCTGCTTTTGAAAAGAAATGGAAGGTCAAGTAGGATGTCCTCAAAAAATTAGGTACTGATATCCTCAGAGCAACCTGTAAGCTACTGAGTACAAGTACAGTCTTGCTAATCTATCAGGGTAGTTGAAGGATTTAAGGTATATAGCTTTTCTTGCATAGATATCTTTGAGCTCTTTTCCATTTGAGCAATATGCTTGGATTTGTAGATAGCAAGGGAGGCAGTGTATTTAATGATTGGTCTCATAAGGGAAGAATACCGTGGTGGGATAACCTGCCTGGATATTGAAGATATGCCCTCAGAAATTAAGTAGGCTAGATAGAAGGAGTTCCTGACTTTGGCGGAAAGGTCTCCTCGTACTTTAGTCAATTATGCTAACCCTAATCCTATCCCAGCCCTTTCTCCAAACTGCAGTCCAGCACCTTTTCTTCTGAAAAATCCTTTGCCTAACTGCAGCACTACACAAAACATTTGGACACTCTTCCCATCCAACCACACATAACACCAAAAGTATATTGTTACTTAATCCTTACTCTAATTTAACTCAAAAAGTATGCCACCCCCACTCTAAATATCAATGAAGTTTCTTCTTTCAAGAAAACCTGCAGTCTGGAAAACAAGCTTTCAGGAAACAAAACTCTACAGTTCACTTTGTTGAATAAACAATCAGTTGGCAAAGTGAACTGTTTCCACATGTTTTATATAGATAGATAGATAGATAGATAGATAGATAGACAGACAGACAGACAGATAGACAGACAGATAGACAGACAGACAGACAGACAGACAGACAGATAGATAGATAGATAGATAGACAGACAGACAGATAGATAGATAGATAGATAGATAGATAGATAGATAGATAGATAGAGATAGACAGCCAACAGACACAGTCTTATTTCAGAAAAACCTTCCCTTCTCAGTATTGTTCAAAATAATAACTCTGCCTTTATGTCCTACAGTTCACCCTTCCAACAACACTCAGTTACCACTTCCCAATCATATTTCTTTTAAATCTTTACATTGCAACCTGCCTCCAACCCTGTATGCTTCCCATTCCAAAACCTAAACCAGTATCTCTGTGCTTGCATCTGGCTACACTGAACAGGGCCATTACAATATTTTACCCTCTCAGAGTCCAGCCAGATAGCTAAAACCCTTACATGCATGCTCCTCACCCTACAAAACACTTTCCTTACAAAAGTGGTTGGATTAATGAAATTCAGCCAGAATCTATGGGTAACCAAAGAACCCAAAGCCCTATATAAACAAAATGGAAATCTTACCCATCAAACAAAGTGAGAAGCCAATTCATCATTCTTCAACTCTTAGCAAAAATGCTACAGGGAGACATAAAGCTGTTGACCTTCATTCAGACCAAACCTTGTCCTTCATAAACCAAAAGTATTCTGGATAACTATCAACCAGATAATTTGGTAGACTTGCACAAAATTATCCCCCTAAATAATACCATCATTAACTTTTCTATATGGTCTCTTTCATCTTTAGACTTCAAGGATATCCCAGCCTTCCTAACTTCCCCAGCCCCTTTCCCAACACTACATCTCTAACTAAAGAACCCCCGCCCCTTATTCCAGAATTTTACTTTAGAGACATTAAAAAGAAGGAGCTATAGAATGCATTTGGTATAATCATTTTGGACTCTTTTACAGAAGAGGATGGCCTCTACCCCATGGTCCATCAGACTTCAGAGAAAACACATTATTTTCCCTCTGAAAACTCTTTCCAATATTTTCATATTTACAGCTCTATCTTCTCTATATAGAATCAAGCAATCAGAAAATCCATATCATAATCCAAAAATCTCAAACCCCAGCAGCTTTCTATCTAATCTACATCATGACCAACCTAGTAAAAATGATCAAAAAGCTAATTTTCACACAATTTGCAGCATTTCTTAGAAAAACAAAGTATATGTTTCCAATACTAGCTTGGATTTTGTCAGACAGGAGCATCATGATGACTTTCTAATGATATCCTCTCAGGTTTGGCTAAAGGCTTCCTTACTTGTGCAGTCATCATAGATCTAACCAAAACATTCTAAAGTTACTGGTCACAGATGGTATAAGTGACATTACCCTAAGACAGTTCAAATAATCTACACTGGTATTTCTTCTTCTTCCTCAGCCAGAAGTTGTGCAAGGGTTATTTTTCCCACTTTGTACCACCCCCCAAGTTTATCCTAACTTAACCAGCATAATGTATATAGATGACGTGGTAATATACAGAACCCACCAGTTGCACTCTTTCATAAAAAAAAAAATTCCTTGAACAGATCCGCTCCAGCCTGACCAGCTGACTTACAGACTATAATTTGATATGGTACTAAACAACTATCGTACAGAACAGTTCAGCAGAGGATAACAATTTCCTCAATTACAAAGAGAAACACATACTTGGGACACTAGGAGATCAAGGTCCTTTCTCATTGAACAACAGAATCAGACATTCTATACACCTTTTTGATTAAAAATGACATTATTGTAACAATCTTAGGAAAAGCAAGAGACCATTTAAAAGTGAACCCTACAGTATTAATTTTGCTAAGTTCTTCTGACTCCTTGTTTATGACTTTTCCTATAGGTATGATTTACAGATTCCATAACAGAATTTTCTACAAAGAACAGAACATTCTACATTTTAGACATGGTGGGAGTTTCTGATATTTGGCAGGAAATAAATTGTCAGATACATACTGAAAAACACACAGGAATCCATCGTGTTAATAAAAGTATATTAGAATGAAGTACATACACACACACACTAACATTTTTCCTTCTCTGAACACCTCACCTTTGACCAACCAAATTCTACATATCAAAAATAAAAAAAGCAAAAACAAAAACTATAATTTTTGGTGGTACCTGACCCATTTACAATAAGATCATTGAACCCGTTGAGGCAGTGATGCACTTCATACACTTACGTATTTGGGTGGAAGAATATATGAACTTTAAATACTAATAGAGTATTAGCTCTAAAGTCATACAAACATTTCAAAGTGGGAGGCTTTGTCCCCACACCCCCTAACTAAATATACCAACTCTGAGATTGCACTACAGTGAGGAAAGGGCAAATTCATAATGATGGCCAAGAGAATTTTCCCTAGGAAAGATATTGCTGAATTGGCTGTTCTCGTAATTGGCAGTTCGCTGTTTAGGGATCAATGAAAAGACATTCGCTGTCTTGACTTTTTGATAACATAATATAGACTAAAATGTAGCATGTAGCCTTCCACTGACTTCTTGTTATAAAATTGCTTTTTTTTAACTAAGAGCACTAGCCGCACAGCATTTTATCTATTCAAACCCGTTATCAAGAATTCCATATTAGATAATACCGTGTTGAAATGTTCTTCATTGTCACCTTCTTAATGCAATAGTGTTGCCTTTATAGTCAGTCCCCTAAATTCAATAAACATGCAGGAATAGTGCTATTCCTGCACAGAGTGGTTCGTGTTCATGTAGCCAAGCAGCATACCTTGCATATTCATGAAGGCATTCTGCTTTTTAGTCTAAATGGACACGAACTGTGAACAAGTACAGGGGGTGTGTTTAAGTAGTGCATGGACTATGAACATTCCTCCTGCACTTAAGAAGTGCTGTACGGCACCTTCTAAACCATATCCAGCAAAATATTAGAGAATTCCGCTAATATTATACCAGTATTTCAGTGTCTGCAAACAATGAAATGAAATAAATTATCATTTCAGTGTCCCGGGACACTACAATACATACGGGAGCAGAAAACCAATGCAGGGGGTGTGTGACAGGTTCTGTGACACACCCCCTGCATTGTAAACGTGTTGTACGACACCTCGCAACCTGCTAAAGCAGGAAATGTGGACAAAGGCACAAATAATAGGGGGACAAAGAACTAAAAAGGGACACGTCTTAAATATTGTCCTCACAAACTCAGAAAGTTGATAGAAAACAGGTCATGTGTTAGCATAAATGTAAAAATGATAGAAGTCTGAAAGTCAAATGTATGCCATTATTCCCTGACAGCAGTCCATGTGGACAAAGGCACAAATAATGCGGGGACAAAGTACTAAAAACGGACAGTACTTAAATATTGCCCTCACAAACTTAGAATGTGGATAGAAAACAGGTCATGCATTAGCATGAATTTCCAAAGGATAGAAGCCTGAAAGTGAAATGTATGCCATTATGTCCTGATGTCCTGACTGCATTCCTCAATGACTTGTCAGAAAGCCACAATACTCACTATATAACCTAATAATAAAATAATAATATAATAAATCTTTTTTTTACATGCTAAGGAATGTTTAAACGTAGCTAAGCAGGTGTGTGCATTATGGCCCTCCACTTAGCATTGCTTAAACATCCCGTAGGAGATAAATAAAAATATACAGCTAAAATCCCTGAACTAAGATCATGTAATGGTTAAAGTCCTGGCTTTACATGTGGGTGTTCATGGTTTGAGTACCAAGACAGGCAAGTTTATTTTATATGGGAAAGCAGTGTTAAAATAATTTTTTAAACTTAAATTAATTAGTAACTGTTTTTGTCAACCAGGGTAGTGTAGCTGGTGTAAAATGGAAGTGTGAGTACATATAACATATGATATCACCTGTGTATACACAAGTGTCCCTTACAGTATAGTCACATCCCTTGCTAATGTAATGAAAGCACATAGAGGGATGTCATGTAAAGTAAATCATATACACCTACTAAATGAAGCCATCATCCTGATATTTTATTAAAATGAAAAGCGAGCAAAGATTAATCACCCTGTCTCCATCAGCCCTTGTTCTACCCGGCAAAAGAATAACCAGCCCTGCCAGGTCTCAAATCCTGGATGCTGTGTACTACAATCACAGCAAAGTGCCACTACACCATCTGAGCTGTGGGAATCTGTAATGCTTTTACAAACATATCATTCATTCTAGTCATTTTAAGATTAATGAAAAAAACGAATCACTTCATAGTCTGGAACCCAGGACCCTGTGCACAACATTCACAGTAACATACCTCTACACTGGTTCCATTAGAAATCTTGAACATTCAAAAGTTTGAGGCTCATATGGTAGACACCATATGAGTGAACTTTTGAAAGCTCGCAAGTTTCAACGGGGATCGCGATAGGGAATATTTCCCTTTACTTCAATGTAGTGCGATCTTGGAGTTGGCATATTTAAGTAGTGGGGGGTGTTGGGGGTGCAGGGGGGCTTGCCCCCCTGCCTGAATCATTCAGGTAAGTTTTTTTTTTTTATTATTATTTGTTCAAAGTTTTAAAACTTTGCACATATGGTGTCGATCATATGAAAGTCGAAGTTTTAAACCTTCGAGCATATATTATAGACCCCCTCTACACCACCTGAGCTGTAGGAGTTTATAATGCTTTTATAAATACACCATGGACAACAGTCATTCAGCATAAGGGGGACTTATTTATATCTGTAGTACTGTTATTTACACACACACACACACACACACACACACACACACACACACACACACACACACACACACATATATATATATATGTGTGTGTGTGTTTGTGTGTGTGAATTATACATACCTATATATATATATATATATATATATATATATATATATATATATATATATATTGGTATGTATATTTCACACACACACACACATATATATATATATATATATATATATATATATATATACATACACACACACACACACACACACACACACACACACACACACACACACACACGCACACACACACACACATATATATATCTGTCTATATTCATACAGAGATATATAGACAGATAACCAACCTCTTACTGCAACAAATCTGCAAACAGCCTGACAAATGGGGGTGGGGGTAAAGGACAAACAATCAAACAACAGTGATATTTTTGAAATATGGCTGTCATACGCGTAGAAGTCTGCTAGAGTGGCATGGTGTGCTTTCACATACAATTCCAGACAGATTCCACGTCTGAAACAAAATGAATGTCAAAATTTACTGATGCCAATGCTCACATCATCCCAATAATTTCTGAGAAACTCACAACTGTTGTGGCCAACAGACAAAACAAATGAGCCACACATCAGGAAAGTGTCTAGAGATCTGGACAGTGGGGAGGTATGACCACAGTCATGTAACAGAATGGAAAAACCTGTGACAGCCACCAACCATGTCACCCAGCACCTTCTGAACCACAGTAAGATCAGCACGACACTAACCTAAATCAGCTCTGGGCAATTATCCATGTATATCCAAATATATCATGTACGACAGGGATGGAACTGTAGGGAAACGCAGATATTGGTGCATAAATGTACACCCACATGCATTTGCACCACAGTCACAGCAACATACCAGTACCCCAAATGAACTGTAGAGTCATACAACTGTTTGAACGAACATATCCTGATTCCCATTCACACCATACACTGACAGATACTGGCCCAACTCACAGTGTACTGGCAATCCTCAGGTGTTACAGGACCTTTCTCACTCTGCCCCAACAAACATACACACCTGATAGACCACCAGCAGCTGTAGTAGCATGCAAAATCTGATAGAAAAAGGATCTGTGACACATCTGTTACTCTCCCTACGCAAACCAAACATCAACACACAACACTGCTATACAATCTTGGCAGGTGCTTTACAATGGCCAGACATAACTCTCATATGTACAGATTTACACAGAATGTCCAGGGTGTGAGACCATATTCATGGCCACTGCCGCATACCACTTCCAGGAGTCTGCTAAGTCAATGGGGTGATACCTTGAGTGCAGTCAATAAATAATGATATCATATACCTCTAACCCTCTTACTGCAAGACATCTGGACAAAGCATGACATACTTAGGGGCCATGGGGTCAGAAAGAGGGACATATCTCACATAATGTGTTACAAACTGAAACAGCTGACAGTGTCACAGACTTGGTTGTAGCATAACATCCGTGAAGGAGATGATGTCTGAAACACCAATGGATGTCAACAGTTACTCTGAATACAATCCTGACATTATCCTACTACTTCCACAAAAACAGATGTTGTCTGAGGAACAGACCAAACATAACAGGTAAATCCCTGGGCAGCCTGTGGACATCAGGACAATTGAGAGGTATGTCAGAGACATATCACTGTCAGACGTCAAGTCACACAGAAAATGCATGTCCAGATGAACCTGTTAAACTAGCTACCCTCTATGTGTATAACAGAACTACTGACTTATAATCTATACCCAATTCTGGAGCTTTGTTCCCCATGTTGCTGGGCTGTCCCCACATGTCCTCTCCTGAGAGATATTCACATCTACTGTCTGTGAAGCTATAGCCCCCACACCTCCATAATGTTCTCCACACAGGCAATGAAAAGGGGCAAGGCACACATGAATGCTGTAATTATAGCACTGTGTTGCTATAGCATTGGGAAATTGAAAGACAACACAGCTGCTCTGGATGCAAGTAGCAAATGGGAAACAACGATTGGTGCACAGGCCATCACCTGCTCATGAGCAGTACCTGCAAAAGGCAGGCTGCTGCATATGCAGCACAGGTCTCGACCCATCTACACAAGACAGACTGTGACTACACAAACCTAACCATCTGCATTGTTGTGAGGGAACTCATGAGCACTATAACAGGTATGTCAATCATGTAAGCTTGTAATGGAATGCAGAAAGGGGGATGCAATGATGCCAAGTGGGATATTATACACTAGGCTGCAACAAGACCTGCTGGACTCACATGCTGCTATCCAGCACCTATGGCAATTTCTGCTTGCCCTGCCTGCATTGACATGGAGCATATCTCTGACCCCTGAGTCACCCCAGCAAAGGTCAGCTGATATATGACTACTAATGGAGTCTCTGTTGTCCAATATTGAGTGTGTCAGTGGTACGCCAGCTACCTGGGATGTTGTTATTATTCATATGTCACCTATGAATGCTACTCTGATACATATGCTCGTCTTACAAATGTAAGAGGTGTACATAGGGTATGTGCATACTACACAACAGGTGCAGATATGTGTATTGAACTGTATGTGATATACTAAGGCCATACCTGACAATTGTCCAGAGTTTTGCAGACTGACCACATGTCTGCCTCATATTTGTAGTCAATGCCATAGACAGTTGTATATTGTCTGGCACATCACTGGAAACCCATTAAAGACTGAAGTCATAACAAATTAGCATACATTTCATTGTCAGATGTCATATTCTGCAGAGTACACCTGTGAATGTGACACCGTCTTTGCTGGCAACGAAGTGTGTTTCAGCTAGATTCATAAAGTGACACTGTTTATTGGCCTTTGCCCACCACTGATGTGTGCCTTTGTGCAATTGTCTTGTTCTAACAGGAGCTAGGTGTCTTACCATGGCACCCATGTCAATGTAGGTATGCCTTGTCCTGTAGGATGCGAAATTTGTGCAGTCACTGACACCTGCTTTCTAGCTGTGGAGAGCACACCAATCTTACCTTGTCACTCATCCCATCATTTAGACCCCAAATGGAGGTCCACAAAGCCACTGGAGGTGGAGTGTTGAACATTAGCATACACATACACACCTCCAGGCTGGCCAAAAAATATGACACATGGGTGACATCCCGAGTGCAGTCAGCAGTTGACAAAACATCTACTCAAATCATAGCTAGCTACTTGCCTCCAACCATGACTATGGGCACCCACCACGGGTCTATATTATATCATCGAACGCTTAAAAAAGTGAACGCTGATTGATCAACCTAATTTAAGCGAACACTTACAATTTCGAACTGTCAGATCAGCGATTTTTTTCCCAGGGAAAAAAATTGCTGATCCAAAACACATACACACAACACAAGCACACCAAACAAACAGAAATCCATACACATACACCTAAAATCTGATACCTAACCCTACACTAAACTATGCACACACAACTAACTACCCACTTACATTAACCCAAACCCTAACCCTAAGGTCCATCACTATCACACACTCACCTCACTCACTCCCTAACCCTAACTCACGTAAATCTGCCCTAACCCTCATGTCCACTCAATCACACACACACCTAACCCGAGCCCTATCCCTAACTCACCTAAATCACCCTAACACTCACATCCACACAATCACACACTTACCAGAATCCGACCGGCAACTTTCCACCATAACACTGAAAATACCGAAGCAACAGAAACGGACAACCAAATTCTTTCCCTAGGAAAAAATTTGAGTTTCTGCTGCTTCGATATTTTGCAGTTTCGCGAAAATAAGTTTGATCAATCAGCGTTCGCTTTTTTAAGCATTTGAGGATATAATATAGACCCCCCCACCACACATATAGGGACCTGCTGGAATCTGTCAGGATTCAGTCATCTACCCTGCTCCAGGGTTTCTTCAAATACCCAACCGTAGTGTGCCTGACTTATGCCACTTGAATATGAATGCACAGAGATTCCTCGGTTTTGTCAATGGCAATGCAGTGGATCAACCGGTCAACACTCCTACGGCAGGTGGAAATCTCATGTACTTGGTTCTAACCAACATGAGTAGCCACTGTAGCACTCCTACAGTGCCATCCTTGGTAATATCTGACCACATAGCCATCACTGTTCAGGTCACCATCTCCCCTGCCCCCCTTTACAGTGTCAGACAGAATGAACTGCAAACAAATGACAGTAAATCCTCTCAGAGTAGGTGGAAGTAGCTGCATAGCCAATGTCCCATTTATTGGAACTAAGAGCAGTGTCCAGGCCCACACCACAATACTATGTGGGCACCTACATAGCTGTATGGACCCAGCAGTATCTAAAAGGACAACATCATCTCCCACAAGGTAGCCTGTGGTGGACAGCAGCAATACACAAATACCATAATAGGCGGAAACAATTGCTGGATGGGCCAAGAATGAACAGGGGCCTCATTGGAATCAATGTCACCTTGGTCTGCACAAGCAAATAAGGTCACAGTTAATGTACCCTAAGAATGTCTTTGAATGCAAATTGGACACATCCACCAAGGCAAATCACTAAGCCTTCCAAACGTGTCTGCAATTCCAGAGGCAACACACAAATCTGTTCTGTAGTGGTGGTCAATAACACCACATACACATATGGCATTGATATAGGCAACCGACTGCAGGCATGTGAAGTGTAAACTCCACCCCCCCTGTCCCAGTGGCACACATGTGCATGTACAGCACCTGCTCCCCTCTCCTCATCTTCAGGAAGTAGATCTGTAATGCCATCTCAAAGGCAACACACAGAGGTCTCCATAGGCATGATACCATCCCTGGCTTCATTCCACATTTAAACAGGCATGGGCTCTCTGATCCATTCCACACTGTAGCCAACCATAGCCTGAGCACCGGTGTCATCCCATCTGCACAGATAACAGCCACTGTCATCCCTATATACAAAGGCGGAGCACTCCACCAACCCAGCCAATATTATGCACATCAGCCTAACTAGCCTGCTCTGCAAGGGCATGGAAGGCAATATCAAGGACATTATGAACAGGGACATCAGCAACATCAAACTGCCTGGATCCACACACCATGGTATTGTCAAAAGGAGATCAGGCCTGTTAAACCTGATCAACCTCTCTGCAGAGGTCAACAAACACAGGGACAAAGGGAAGATGGTGAACATTGTCTACCATCACCTAGCCCAATCATCTCACACTAATCCCCAGATAGACAGGATACATGCACCTACACAGCCAGGCACCAACCTGTAGATTACCAGATGGGTAACTAACTGGCCCAATGATAGTACCCACTCAGTCAAAGTAGAAGAACCTACCTCTAATAGTAGATTCATCCACAACGGTGTACCCCAAAGATTGGTCTGGAGGCCTCTACTCTTTGAGATATATGTATCTGAGGTACAGGACAAAAGCAGTGGTTGTGGCTGACCAGGTGTATGGATGATTGCAAGCTGCCCACTGTCTTACATTCCCCTACAGATGTGACCATCACCCAAGAAACACTCACCCAATTACTGACTGGTACAAGAAGCATTTACGCAAATGGAATGCCAGGAGATGCATCATTCCCCCTGCTGTGGCAGATGTCATCCACACTAAGTATGACAGTAATAATGTACTGAACATGCAATCAGGTGTGAGGTGACTTGTGCACTGAGGTTGGTAGCAACCTGACAGTTTCCATCTGTGTGGGCACCATTGTATGGAAGGCCGTCTACACAGCCCCCCTCACAAATATGGGCATGTCATAGGTAGGCAATAGGGAAATGTAAAGTGAGAGCAGACCTCTACAGTATTGAGCAGTACTGTTGTAAAAATAGAAGCCTATGCAGTTGTTAATGCACCTTTCTTCTCTTCCCTCACTTCTCATCTGCATCACTAATTATTAGTCATATACTATGGGTGTGTTTGTACCAAACCTAATGTTGGGATATGTGTTACATGATTGTTCATATAATTAATTGGGTGCATGTTAACATGCCTTGTTCAAATACCATTGCAGGTGGCCTGTTGCCATCATTCTTACTGGCATGTTGTTACAATGCTTACTGTTGTTCTACTTATGTATGTGTTCTGTTTGCTATGCAACTGTTTCACATCTGATGTTTGGGTTAATTTGAACACACATCATCCCTTTAAAACTAATATTGAAATGTTTTGCTCATGACGAACCAATATCTCTTGGAAAACCTCAACATCATTGCACATTTGGGAAGGATGATCCCAGTGGGCCCACCTGTCCTACCCCATCTGGCCATGGCACGGGGCCTAGCACATCTGGGACACACCCTGGAACTTAATCTTCTGCAGGCTCACAACACCTGGGCATGGGTGTGGAGATGAGCTCATCATCCACCTTCAGTTCTGGGGTATAGGTTCATAGGTTCATAGGTTGGTACTAGGCTATCAGCCCTAAGGCCTATACAAGCATAGCCATAACAATTCCCTGGTTATTTCTTCCCACAGTATTTATTTCCCTGGAGGTCTGTCAAGCAGGGCAGCTGACGTGATCCCCAGGGTGAATTTCCTATCTTCCATCCAATTATCAAGATCCCTTTTGAAGAGGGCCAAAGAGGTGCTCTGCTTGACATGTATGGGCAGTCTATTCCAGAGTCTGGGGAGTCTCTGCGTCAGGAACCTATCCCTCCAGCATGTTTTGTTCATTGTGATGACAAGGTTTAGATCACTGAAGCGTGTGTCTCTGAGGGATTGGGACTTCTTTAAGTGTAGCATGTCCAACAGCTCTGGGTCTGATATGGCCTTGTATGTTCAGCAGAGATTGCCTCTGAGTAGATGATATGCGACAGAGTACAGGTGTTTTTTTTTAGATGGTCAGCATAGGGCATCTGCTTTAGTCCTGTGATTCTTTTAGTGAAGTATTTCTGCGACTGGCCTTTCCAGTTGTTGTAGATGTCTTGAGAGGTACATACCAAATGGGGCATTCTATTCTATAATGGGTTAATGGGTCTAATGAGGGATGAGTACAGTGGGACAATGACCCCCTTTTCTTTGGATGAAAAGCCCTTAATGATGAGGTGTACCACATAGAAGGATTTCCTGACTGTTGTGGTGATGTGGTTATCGAAGGTGAGACCACTGTCCACCTGTGTCCCTAAGTCTCTTATCACACTTTCGGTGTCTAGTGTACTGCCACCTATGAGGTAATTCATGGGTACATGTTTTTTCCCAAAGGGGATAACTATACATTTCTTGGCATTAATCTTGAGCCCATTGCTCTGGCACCAAGCATTTGTTTCTGTAAGGCCCTTTTGTAGAATATCCACATCATTTGGGGACTCAATAATGGCTCCCAGTTTGCAGTCATCTGTAAACTTTGTTAGCCAGAGTCCCTTAGTGTTGTCCTGTACTTCAGAGAAGTAGATGCCAAACAAGAGCAGTCCCAGGACTGAACCCTGAGGTACTCCACTTGTCACTTGTCTGGAGTTGGATTTGGAGTCGGCTACTTTTACAGTGTCGGTTCTATCAGTAAGCCAGTTGGCAACCCATTGAGTAACATAGAGATTAATGCCCAGCCAGCTTAGTAAGTTTATCTATGATTCCAGAGTGGGGGATGATGTTGATGGCCTTGGAGAGGTCCAGATAGGCTGTATGGACCACTTTACCCTTTTCAATGGCTCTGGAGACTGATTTGAAGAAGTCAATCAGGTTCAGGAGACAAGATTGGCCCTTCACGAACCCAAACCACATGGGGTCCAGTGTTTGAAGGTTGCTAATGTCTTTGTTTATAAGTTCCATGATAATATGCTCCATGGCCTTGCAGATCAGGCTCATCAGACTGATGGGGAGGTAGTTCCCATGATCCAAGGTGGATCCCTCTTGTGGAGTGGGATAACTGTAGCTGTGCGCCACTCAGTGTGTACAAAGCCTGAGGTGAGGCTATGATTAAACATGGCACTTAGGTGAGGTGCCAGTTAATTTTGTAGTTCATGTAATACACAGCCTGGGATGTTGTCTGGTCCCATGGATGCTGTATTCTTAACTTTGGAGATTGTGTTTTTTACCTGTGTGGCTGTTATTAACAGAATTTGGTAATCTTTCGGTATTGAGATCGGACCTTTAGGGGGTGAGAGGAGAATGAAGTTTGCACTGAACTGATTTGCCGGATATTGGCAATATCCTTGGGGTCCGTATATTTAATGCCATTCTGTTGTAGCTCAGAGAAGATCTGAGCATTGCCATTTAGATTCTTGACATAGCTATAGAATGCATTGTGGTTGCCTTTGGAATCTTTGGCAATTTTATTTTCATATCTAGCTTTGGAGGATTTTATGAGGGATCTGAGCTTCTTACTGAGGCTGGTAAGGGAGTTTTTTGCATCCTGGGATTTTCCTCTTTTCTGCAACAGTTTCTTCCTTTTGTTGTAAAGTTTGTTTATGGCAAGAGACCACCAGATTGGCTTCCTTTTTTTGGAGGAGAGCATCTTGGTTCTATTGGGGATGGCACGATTCATGCACGAGTGGATGTGCTTATACAGTGCTTTAGTGTAGGATTCAGCTGTTGAACTTTCAGTTCCCGTCTGCATGGGTGTCATGAAGTTTGTCACTGTAGACTTGAGTAGCATGACATTGGCTTTGGAGAAGTTTTTTACAGAGGTTTCCTTACTGGGGGGGGTGAGATGTGGATGTCAAGGATGATTAGCTTATGGTCAGACCTGACCAATGAGGGGGTGACCATAGGTGTGGAGCATCGATTTCCCATGTTGGTAATAACCAGGTCTAGGCTATTGGAGCTCCTGGTGGGACTAAGGATTAGTTGATCCAGAGCATTGAAATGTATTAATTCTAAGAACCGTTGGGTAAAGGTGTTGGGACATGAGTAGTTTTCCCATTTAATGGCAGGGTAGTTGAAATCACCCAATATTAGGGTGTTTGCTTGTATCTTAATATTTTCCAGTATGTTTAGAAAGGTGTAGTGAGAATCTTGGGGCATGGTGGGGGATCTGTAGCAAGCTACAATTTAGACTGCAGTCTTACCTAGTGTTAGTTCCACCTGGAGAATTTCAGACGCATTGTGTTGGGCAACTAGCCTGGTGTTGTGAATATCTTTGGTGAATATGGACACTCCTCCACCTTTAGTGTTTTGGTCCTGGTTTGGTGGCCGAAAAGTGTAGTAAGAGTTGCAGCCTGGTATTGCAGGGGTGCTCTCTGGAGCCTTGAACCAGGTCTCAGTTACTGCACAGATATCGATGTTCTCCAGTTTTAGGAGTGCCTCGAGAGAGTGCATTTTGAGGTTTAGACTTCTAGCATTGAGTAGTATTACCTTCAGATTTTGCAAGCTTGTACCTGTTACGGTGGTGGTTTTGTCCTTTGACCTTTGCCTAAAAAAGGCACTATAGAGGTGGCAAGAGCCTTTGCCAGTAACCTGAATCCCAGGGGTGACAGGTGCAGACCATCTCTGGCAAAGCATCGTGGTATGTCAATCATGTCGTCCCAGGCAGACATAAACTGAATCCCCTTTGAATGACACCAGAAGCTTAGCCAGTTGTTGAAGTCAATCATTTTGTCCTTATACTGTGGTATCATTCTGGGAGAAGGCAGGATGCTACTCAAGGCTAGGGTCATACCTGCCTGGGCCACATGATCCGAGAGCTCTTCCATGTCTCTTTTCATGTAGTCCAGGGAGGCACGTCTCAAGTCATTCACTCCAACATGGACAATGACAGAGTCATATTTGTACTTGCTGTGGAGTGACTTGAGTGCATGTGTTATGTAGTGGATCCTGGCACCCGACAGGCAGCTGACTGTACTTTTCTCCTTCTTCAGTCTGGTGAGTGTAACATCGGTGTGCATGACTATAGAGTCACCTATGACTAAAGTGTTGGGTACGTTGTCTTACCTTAAGGGCTGTTATTGGGTGTCACATTGGTATTGTGAGCTATGTGACACTTTGGTTGTAACTGGTGTTTGTTTGCATTTCAGCTTCGGAGGTCCTTGTTGCTTGTGCAGGTTACTGTTAAGGGCCTCCACATATGTGGGTTTAGTGTTGCTATGTGTGGGTGTTGGTATTGTGGGTTTAGAAGGGCTATGTGTTGCTTGAGGTGTAGTGCAGGTGTTAACCTTCTCCTCTTGACTGTCTAGCACAATCTTGGGTGGAGAGAGCTTTGCTTCCAGTTTGGCTATGAAAGTGCATCTCTCACAGGTTGTAGTGTTGGGTGGTAGGAGGAGAAGGATGTCTGTGTACATGAGGCAATTGCTGCATTGCCCCAGTATGTCCAGATTCACCAGGTGGACAGCAGAAATCACCGGAAGCTGACCCTTGGACATGTCTGGTTTGGTGCTTTTTTTTTTTTTGTAAAGTACAAGAGTTGTTTTCCCTTACCTTAGCAAGGTACTTTGTAATTATAGGCTGTTTAGTGCCTATGAATAATTTCTCCATATTAACAAGGAGAGTTGAGCGCTTGTATCAGTTTAAGACTCCCTAGTGCTTTCCAGCAGGTTTTAAAGCATGTGCTAGTCACAAGAATGCTTAAAGGTAAGATGAAAAAATGGTTTATCCTAAACACTGCAGTGTGCACTAGAGGAGTTAGATGTGAAAGTAAGTAACAAGTTTTACCTGTCTAAAAAAGTTAAGTTTTAGTAGAGAGTCACTATTTTTAAAACAGCAAGATAGATTGAAAGGGGGTGGTCACATTTGTATTCTGGTACTATGGAATACAGTAGGATGGCCAATAAATTTAAATAGTTGAAGGGGAGTGATTTCACAAAATGATAATGTTGTGCTTACTCACACAAGCCAGTAAAATCAGAGAGGAAATGAGATATATGGTCAACTTAACATAAGGGGAAGGCAACTATAAAGACAGTAGTGTTTAAGCACACTACAGTAACCGAGTGGGAGGGTCGGGAAAAAAAATTCTACCTGACTCACAAGAGACAGAGTTGTGGTCTCTATTCAAGTTTTAATATACAATTAAAAGCAGAATACAAGTAAAACACGAGGTAAATACAACAAATCACAGTATTCAAAATAGAAAAATGTAATAAAGTAATACAACAAATAAAAATCAAACTAACCTTTCCCTCACAGCAAAGTGTAGCAGAGTCTGTGTGAGTCTTGGTGTGCAGTATCATCTGCTCTGAGTTGTGTGGCCAGCAGCGCCAGATGAAGGACTGCCTGATACATCTTGAGGAGCAGGCTGACTCTCCTGTCCAGCCCCCAGCACAGCCAACATTGATGCTGTGAAGGTACAATCATGACTGCCCACAGGTGGGGATGTTAGTCACACCCTATCCATATGGGGGATCATGGGCCTCTGATTCCCAACCACTATCCCCATCCAAGGTGTTTACCCCCACATGTGTCATACACCACCCTGTCTGCTGTCTTGTCTGTCTTGTCTGTCTCCCTACCCAACCTACCTCCCCAGATGTACCTATAATCCTTCCACAACATCACCTTAACAAAGATAAAAAGGGTATCTGCCCCCAGAAAAATTATCGCCCCATGCATAACTGTCTATTTCACACAGGTGTCCACTGGACACATGTAAGGTTGTCCAATTGGCTTGACAATACATTTCTGTAGTCTTCACCTCTCTCTCTAGAGTCTGAGTGTTCAAATTCACCTCCAAATTCTGTACAAATGCACAGCTGTTGCTGAATAAGAAATGGACAGCTATGGACCTTCCCTACACCCATCCTGCACATCCCTAGCTACATTTTATATTGTTTTTCCCTCTGCATGCCCCTTTCTCACCACTTTCCTGTAACCCCTTTTTCTTTTCTTCAAAATGGAATTAGTGTGGGTGTAAATGGAAGTAAGTGAGTTTGCGTGATGCAAAGTGATGCCAAATCAGATTAAGCATCTTTATGGTTAACCATATGTTGGCATCGCTTAGCATCATGCAAACCTGCGCAAACCTGCTTAAAGCCACTTAAAACTGCTTTAATCACTCTGTCTCCATCAGCCACTGTTCTGCCTAGCGACAAAACAGTCAGCCCCACCAAGTCTCAGACCCGGGACCCTGTGCACTATAGTCAGAGCAATGTACCACTACACCATTCAAGCTATAGGAATTTTTGATGATTTTTCAAGCATATGCAGTAGAGTCATTAAACAGTAGGGAAAAAGCTCTGTGGAATCACTCAGGTTTTGCATGTTTACATATATATATATATATATATATATATATATATATATTTATACATATAAAGATATATATGTATGGAGATACATATATATGAAAAATGTCTTAAAATATATATATGACAGACATCCTCAATCATCACTGTAATTTACCGGAGAAATTACAATAAATTTTGGAACAGAGACAAAACATGAGCAATAAACCTGGATGTTCTGCAACAATCCAGCCAGCTGAGAGGTATGCTCAGAACCCCTTAGTGCAACAAGTGTGGACTAAGCCTGACAAAGTGGGGGAGAAAGCCATGAAAATAGGGACATATCTCAAATACTTGACTAGATAAGTTGAGACAGTTGCTATAGTAAAACCGTCTGTTCTAACATATATTGACCAAACAGCACAACTCCAAGACTCAATTTCTTCTCAATAGTTAGTGCCTGAAATCCTCACATCATCCCAGTGATTTGTCAGACATACACAACACTTATGGGGACCGCAGCAAAGATACGAGCCAAACAACTGTACATCTAATGAATATCTGGACAAAACATGACATTAGGGAAAGTACACTGAGCTGCTTAGCATGTCACCAAACTCACTAAGCATCGTCCAAACTACAGTCAGACTGACACAACACTACCCCAAGTCAGCTATGGGAAATTACATATGCATTTGCAAAAATATCAGGTAGTACAGGGATGTCACAGTAGTGAAAAACATTCACTGGTGTGAGTCGGCATACCTACAACCAATTTTACCACAGTCACAGTAACATACTGGTAAGCCAAATGAACAGTAGAGTATAATGACTGTGTGAACATAAATATCATGTTTGACACTCACACACTACCTGTACATATACTGCCCCACATTACAGTATAGTCTGACTCCTGCGGTGGTATGGAACATGTCTCAGTTTGCCCCTACAAACATATACAGCCAAAAGACCACCAGAAACTGGAGCAGCATGCACAGTCAGATAGGAAAGGAGCCATTACACTTACATGTATCCCCCTCCCTTCACAGAGCTACAAAAATTTACATGCTACACTGCTACACAATTCAGACAGTCTATTAACAATTGCTACACATACACATAGCCCTCAACTGTACATATTCCCACAGAATGTCCAGGCTCTGTCCTCATATATATGGTCCCTTCCTCATAACATGTCTGGCATTATGCTACATCACTGGGATGATATCAGGAAGGACGGCACTAACTAATGCTGGCTCACACCAGTGAATGTTTTTAACTAC
This sequence comes from Protopterus annectens, assembly GCF_019279795.1. Classification (NCBI taxonomy): domain Eukaryota; kingdom Metazoa; phylum Chordata; order Ceratodontiformes; family Protopteridae; genus Protopterus; species Protopterus annectens. The sequence continues at coordinate 556,599,055 of NC_056728.1, forward strand.
TGTGACATACCATACTTAGCAACCTCTTACTGCATGACATTTGGACAAAGCCTGACATAATTGGGGGGCAGAGGCCCAAACACAGGGGCATAATTGAAATATTGCAGTTATAAACTGAGAAAGTTGTTGGTGTTGCAGTGTTTGTTGTAACATATCTTAACTGAGGGATATGAAGTCAGAAACACAAATGGAAGTTAGCATTTACTGACTGCAATACCCAGAGTATGCTACTGATTTGCCAAGGATAACAACTGTTGGAGGAACAGACCAAACATAAGAGTCAAACCTCTGGCCATTCTGTGGATAGCCCTACAGTTGTGAGTTATGTCAACCACATAACACTGTGAGACTGAGACCCACGCAGAATATCCATGTCTACACAAACCCTGTTAAACTAGCATGAATCCAAATGTATGACAGGAATATTCACATTTTGTCCCTAAATCTGGTGCCCTCTGCCCCATTTGGTTGGGTTGTCTCCACATGTTTTGTTGTAAGAGGTAATTCCAACTACCCTCTGTGATGCTGTCATTCACACACTTCCATGATGTTCTCCTCACAGGCAATGAAAAGGGGCAACACCCACATGAAGTACTCAATTACAAGAGTGTGCTGCCCATGCCATTTTTTTTAGAAATAACAACACAGCTGTTCTTCAGGCAAGCTGCTGCCTACGCAAAACAGGTCTATACCTCTTTCGCAGTCAAATCCGCTTCATAAGACAATTAGAGTACATCATTGCTAACTATTTAAAATTGAAACATCCAATCACAAATCACTATTAATTAAGAGCAATAGCACTTAAAGACATACAAATAATTTTTCTTAAAATCTCTCCTAAAAACTCTAAAAGTACCCATACAACTACAGCTCAGTAAATACATCATCTTGCCAAAGGTCTGTTGACCAAAATGGGTTTAGATAGAAATTTTGTCATTCAGACCCTTCCCCATATTTGCCCGCATTCTAATTATCCATTCAAGTTCTTTAGTTTCCACTGTTTTTCTGTTGGGACCCCCTCTATTCTCTAACCGAGCTACCTCTATAACCATAAACTTAAAAGTATGCAAACTACCTGATGTCATAATATGTTTGGCTAAAGCATTAGTCTCTGCTTTTCTAGAAATATCAAAGGAGTGTTCTTTCATCCTGCCTCATAGTCTCTGCGTAGTCATTCCAATATATAATGACTGACAGAATGTACAATAGGCTAAATAGGCAAGATTGGTGGTATTACAGTTGGCACTAACTTTAAAACTCAATTTTTTACCCATATCTGGATATTCAAAACTTGCTCCACTATCAATGAGATGACAAAAATTACAGGTATTGCAGGGAAATGTACCATGGGGGGAATCTATAACAGAACCTACCCCATTTTAGGGTAGCATAGTAACCTTTTAAGAGATTTTTTTTATTTTTATATGCATAGCTAGTGGCATTCCCCACTATAGATCCCATTCTCTCATTACATGTGAGTATATTCCAATTTCTGGAGTAAATGTCCTGTAGTAACCTAATGTTACTTGCATAAGTCACTGATACCCTCATATAATTGTTTTTAGCTACTTTCCCCTTTCTATGCTGTAAGGATGCAGAGAAATATGGTTTCCCTTCATTGCCTTTCATCCCAATTGTATTTAGTGGTAACCCTTCCAACTTCTTTCATATTATATCCCCTATCTAAAAATCTTTGTTCAAGTGTACCTAATTTATTCCGGAATGTAGCGTCATCTGCTATTAACCTCGATGTTCTTAATGCCTGCCCTATCGTGATATTTTTAAACACATGTTTAGAATGCATACTTTGTCTGTATATAAAGGTGTTCCTATAGCAGTTTTTCCCTGAAACTTTCAGTGGTAAATTCACCAATAGTCTTTCTCATTACCCTCACATCTAAAAACTCAATAGATTCTGCTGAGATGTTGGCTGAAAATCTTAAAAAAATCACTGCTTATGTTCAGAGCATCTAGGAAGTATGTGAATTCATCCCTACCCCCCTCCCAAAGAAGGAAGAGGTCATCCACAAACATCCAGTTAAAGACAACATTGTCTAATCTAGATTGTCTAAGTATGTTGCTTTGTTCCCATTTGGCTATAACCAGATTGGCGTACCGGTAATTTTCCTCATCTCATTGATAGTGGAGCAAGTTTTGAACATCTAGATATGGGTAAAAATTTGAGTTTTAAAGCTAGTGCCAACTGTAATACTACCAATCTTGTCTATTTAGCTTATTGTACACTCTGTCAGTCATTCTATATTGGAATGACTACGCGAAGACTACGAGACAGGATGAGAGAACACTCCTATGATATTTCTAGAAGAGCAGAGACTAATGCTTTAGCCAAACATATTATGACATCAGGTAGTTTGCATACTTTTAAGTTTATGGTTATAGAGGTAGTTAGATTAGGGAATAGAGGGGGTCCCAATAGAAATACAGTGGAAACTAAAGAACGGATAATTAAAATGTGGGCAAATATAGGGAAGGGTCTGAATGACAAAATTTCTATCAGACCCATTTTGGTCTACAGACCTTTGGCAAGATGATGTATTTACTGAGCCGTAATTGTATGAGTAGTTTTAGAGTTCTTTAGAAGAGTTTTTAAGAAAAAAAATATTTCTATGTCTTTAAGTGCTATTGTTCTTAATTAATAGTGATTTGTGATAGGATGTTTCTATTTTAAATAGTTAGCAATGATGTACTCTAATTATCTGATGAAGCAGGTTTGGAAGCGAAAGCACTCACCTATCTGTTTGGAATAAATTTTGGATCTTAACTGCTGTGTTCTGGTGCCTCATTTTGCTTTTTGTTGTGCATGATTGTTTTATTGGGGGACCAGTTAGCCTACACCACTATATTAACTTTTTGCTGTAGGTCTATACCTCTACATGGGTAGACTGAGAGAGAGACAGAGACAGAAACAGAAACAGTAATTGGAATCCAAACTGACAATACTTGGGGAAAAAAAGGAATGTTAAACAAGTAAGCATGTAATGGAATGCAGTAGAGGGTATACAATAATGGGAAATAGGATGCTAATCAAATATGTCTCAACAAGACTTGCTGTACTGATATATTGCTGATCAAAACCTATGGCCATAGCACCTGGGTCTGTCTGCAGTGACATAGATCACAGCTCAGGTCCCTGAGTCACCCCAGGAAGGAATGGCTCACATATGACCACTACTGGAGTGTCTGTGAAACAATACTGATTGTGACACTGCTTGGCAGCTACTGGGATATCATAGATATCCATATGCTACTTGTGAATACAACTATGATATACATGTTTATCTCACAAATCTGAGAGATCTATCCAGGGTATTTGCATAGTAAACTACTGTTGCAGACATGTGTGTTGAACTGCGTGTGATATATGGAGGTCATCCTATTCAACTGTCCAGTGTTATGCACATGGACCATATGTGTGCCTCATATTTGTAGTCATTTACTCATAGAGTTGTGTTATGTCTGGAAAATCATTGGCAAATCTGTGAATACTGACATTAGAACACACTAGCATACATATGAGTGCCAGACATCCTTCAGGGTATTTCTGTGAAGGCAAAGGCTATTGTGCTATCAAATGACTTAAGTGTGTTATAGCAATATTAAGAAAGTGTCACTAATTTTAGACCATTGCCCCAGTGTATGTGTGGTGTCCTCCAGATGTCCTGCTCTAACAGGTTGAGAGGTATGACCGAGCAACAAGAGTGTAAATACAGTTTGCCATAATGACATAGAACAGAAATGTATATCAGGTATTACCTTTGCACATATATGTATGAGTAGGTGTAACTGGAAGCCTTAAAACAACAGACATGGGATGCAAAATGTCAGGTAAATAAGCTGTACATGTTGTACATATGTGTCATCTTAGTTTTCATGCATCCAGCAGACATAAATTCCTACAGCTACTGTTTATTGCATTGCCCTGACACAGACATGGGTACTAGAATAAGCATGATTATCAGGTTGAAATTGGAGAGGTGTCTAACTGTGTTATGACCTTGTGTCCATGGCTACTACTAACAGCTATATGAGCACCTACATAGCTGTATGGACTCAACAATACCTTACTCATAAAACCTGCCTTCACCAAGGTAGAGTAATCCCATTTGCTGGACAGCAATAATACACAAACCACATAATCGGTTGCCATATTGGCTGTACAGGGCCAAGTAGGAGCAGGCATCAACTTGGAAGCAAGTTAACCTTTGTCTGAATGAGCATATAAGGTCAAAGGTGAATTACTGTGAGGCTAACTATAAGTATAAATTGGACACATTCACCAAGCCCAATCACAAGGCCATCTTCACATATGTCTTCAATCTCAGAGGCAAAAACCTACCCTACCCTGTAATGGTGGTCAATCACACCACATACACACACACACCATAGCTATAGCCAAAGTGCTGCAGACAGGTTAAGGGCAAGCAACATCCCCCTGTCCCACCATCAGTATAGGTGGTTATGCACAGCACCTGCACCCCTCCCGTCATCATCAGGGAGCAGGTGCATACTGCCTAATCAAAGCCTATAAAAGTAAGTCTCCATGAGACCTGATAACATCCTGTCTGCATCCTACATGAACTCAGACATATGCTCCCAGCTCCATTACACATTGCACGCAAGCAAAGCCTGAGTAGCATTGACATCCCATCTGCAAGGAACATGGCCACTACCATCCCTCTACACAAAGGTGAATGATGAATTGCGGATTATGCAATGTACTGGCCTTCACTGGGGGGACATGACACATCAAGACCAGGAGTGCAGTGCAGGTTCATACTCTGTTGATAGATGACAGTGGAATGATGTGGTTGTAAGTGATGGCTAATGATAGTCAATGTTGATGTGTAGGTTCTGTAAATAACTTTGACCAATGTATGAAGTCCTGTGTCCTGTGATACGTTTCACTGTTTATGTCTTCCAGGTGACCATATTCTGCAGCTGAAAATGCAGCCATCATGGATGACATCATTCAGCACCATGGGGTGATGTTTGGCCATGGCCAACACAATCTGCGAGAGTGGACCACCCTGTCGGATGACCTTGTCCACAGAGTTAAGAACTTGGGCCACCAAGGATACAATACGATCAAGTCAGGCATTGGGCAACTGACCTGATACGTTGTGCCCGGCAAAGGGCTGCTGCCATGGCCAGGGAAAGTACTGCTATAGATGGAGTTCCTGCCACACAGGCCCCACTTACAGCAACAGAGGAGCTTCTTGCCAACCTTTGAACAGCACCCACACACCAGCCAAGCCAAGAAACACAAGTCTTGGAGGTGGGTGGCACCCAGGCAACAGGTGAGGAGCTTCCAGGTAAGGACCCAGTGCACATCAATTGAATACTGTAGCAGTCATACTGGATTCTGTAGAGTATCAAAATGCATGTGTCAGGTCAAACAGCATTTGTGTCCAGGGTTTTCTAATGCACACAAGTGCATTTCTATAGTGAAGGACAGCAAATTGTGTACTATCACAGCTTGTACTGTACATGTGCAGAAAAATAGCATTCATCTTGTACCAATGCCACATGTGAGTCTGCTGAAAATACCTCTTCCCCACAGCTATATAGGTCCCTCTGGTCTGGTCATGAGACAGCAGCCTGAAGCCGGTGAGCATGCGATTGTCCTGTTGTGGCTCACCAGTACCCCAAGCATGTTAAGGTCATGCATGTTACCATGCACGCAACTGTTACTCTTAGCCATATTGTGATATGTGCATGTCCACTTGTGGTGGGGTTAGCTGCATTGCATCACAGTGGTCATCACAGGGGTCTATTTGCAGGAGATGTAACGTATCTGCAGTATACCTCACAACCTGTCATTGCAAGAAATCTGGACAAAGGCTGACAAAATGGGGGGGACAAAGGCCCAAAACTAGGGACGTATTTTAAAAACATACATACCCCTGTTAAAATGCCAGGTATGTGTGATATACAAATATGAGACTACTATAAAATATTTCCAAACTCTTCTAACCTTTAATGTGACCTATAATCTGTACAACTCAATTGTAAAATAAACAGATCTGTTAGGTGAACAATTATGACAAATAAAAAATGTGCAATAAGCTACATGAAAAAGTGTACATGGGCTGAAGCTAATATTGTGTTGAAGCAGCTTTTGATATAATTACAGCATTAGGTCTTCTTGGATACACACCAGTCATCACGTACAGAGACTCTTTGATTAACAAACAAATAATGGTCAGCGGGCCTACTAGGATTTTCCTGACATTTACCCAGTTGCCTGCTACAGCAACAGCCATGGTTCACATAGATCTTACAAAGCATCAAAGGGATGTCACTGTTGAAAGGTCTCAGCCCAGAGAAGGGTACAAAAACATTTTCACAGCATTGTATATACCATGGATCACAGTGACGATAATCATCAAAAGGTAATGAAAAAAATGGGTCATAAGTGACATTGCAAAGAAGTGGATATCCCTCCAAATGTGTTGAAAGGCAAGACCCAGACTGGCCAATGAGACTGCCAGGAGACCAACAGCAACACTAAAGGAGTTGCAGGAATCTCTGGCAGGTACTGGTCATGTACTACATGTGACAAAAATCTCATATATTCTCCACGTCTGGCCTATGGTGTAAGGTTGGAAGATGGAAGCCTTTTCTCACACAGAACAACATCAAGGTGTGGCTAAACTCTCAAGAACAATACAGCAGGTCTACCAAAAGCATGTGGGAAAATGTTTTATGGTATAATGAGACCAAGGTTGCACTGTTTGGCCACAATGCCAAAAGGCTTGTTTGGTGCAATAACAACACTGTGCATCACAAAAAGAACACCATCCCCACAGTGAAGCATGTTGATGGCAGTGCCCTGCTTTGGGGTTTCTGTTCATAAGCTGGAAGTGGGCCTTTAGACAAAGTTGAGAGTATTATGAAAAGTTCCAAATACCAGACTCTTTTTGGCCAAAACCTTCAGGTGTCTGCTAGAAAGCTGTAGATGAAGAGGGATTTCACCTTTCCACATGACAATGACCAAAACTATGCATCCAAATCAGAAAGAAATGGCTTCACCAGAAGACAATCAATGTTTTGGAATGGCCCAGCCAGAGTCCACACCTACATCCAATAGAAAATCTGTGGGGTGCCCTGAAGAGGGCTGTGCACAAGAGATGCCCTCACAATCTGACTGAGTTGGGAGGCTTCTGCAAAGGAGAGTGTGCAAATATTGCTAAGTCCAGATTTGCCATGCTGATAGCCACCTTCCCAAGAGGACTGACTGCTATAATTAAATCAAAAGGTGCTTTAACAAAGTATTAGTTTAAGGCTGTGCACACTCATGAAACCAGCCTATTGTATGTATTTCATTTCTATATGTTACCCCTAACCAATGTGTTTGTTCTTCAGTTAGATTGCACAGGTTATAGGTCACATTACAGGCAGGAAATGTTATGACATGATTTATGTGGTCCCACGTTATATATCAGAAAAGCCTGGCATGTTAACAGGGGTGTGTACACTTAGTATATAATTGTAAGCTTAGAAGGTTGTTAGAGTAACCGACTCTGTTTTAACATAGATTTACTGCAGGTGTTGAAGTGTGAAACTCAAATCATGTCATTAATTAATGACACCAATCCTCAGATCATCCCAGTAATGTGCCAGACAACCACATGATTTATGAGGAACAGACCAAAAATATGATCCATACATGTAAGCATTCAGTGAAACTCTGTACAGTTGAGACGTATGTTCTGTAGGAGTTGGCACTGTGCTATACAGGTGAACAGCAATAATATGTACAAGGCTGCAGTGTGCACTAGGTGAAGGCCCATCACCTACTAACACTAATCACATATCCCAGAGGTGTATATCGGTAGCAACATTAAGTGGAAAGGGCTGCACTGCATGATGTTGAGGGCCTGTCCAGAGTGTGTATGTTGTGGTCTGACTGTGTCATGAATGTCACCAGTTGGCTATTGTGAGGTCTATGTAATGCCTTTGTGCCACCTCACGTGTGTGTGTGTGTGTGTGTGTGTGTGTGTGTGTGTGTGTGTGTGTGTGTGTGTGTGTGTGCCTGTGTACCAGCAAACTTTATAGTGCAGGTATTAATTTACATATGTTGTCTTCCCCTCACAGGTGGACATGGAGGTTGTGGTCCCTCTTGCTCAGAATCTGATGTCAGTGTCTCAGCACACTGACAATGATGGTGATTATAGTGGGGCACAGGTGGGGTTGTCAGGGGCTGAATCTATGCCATCAGTTGGCATCCCACATTGTTCCTGCACACAGTCACAATGCCCACACATACCCCATCCCCAGCAGCCACAGATAATGGACAGTTGGCAGGTGGTGGCATGGAACAAGTAGTGTGGTGACTATGGCAAGTGTGAGTGCAGCCACTAGCCATAGCCAGAGTGCAGGTGATGTCACACACAGGCGGATGGACAGGGGTCCTTGAAGGAGGACTGCTGCCTGTTAAGCTGCTGTCGCAAGTGCCACAGCAGGTGTCACCAGATGCATGTTTTGGGCTGTCATGGATGCACATGCACATAGTGAACACAATGCCAAATATTCAGGGTCTTGGATGCAACTCTTCCTGGCTTACGTGGTGACATACATGACCTTGTTGAGGTGACACATCAAAATACTGAGGTCATGAATAGACGATGGGGTAAGACCTTGGCAATCCTCAACCATAGCTAGAGCATGTGGTGGGGAAATGGGCATCGGCCACATGAACATAAGTCAGCACCAACATCAGCTGAGAGTCTATGGGGCCATGCACATTCACACTCCCATAGTGGCAGTACCACCAGCACTACTGAAGGTGGGTGCTGTCCACACCACAATAAAGCAGGCCATGGGCATGTGGTCCTGGCCAATCTCATCAGGGACACAGACCCAGCAGACAGCAGTCACTGTTGGGAAGCAGCACTGCATCTGGCCTTGGACCTGGTATGCCAGTGAGACCCCTGGCAGGACCAGTTCCTGTGTCCATGGCCAGAGACAGTGAACTGTACACCTTGCCATGTATGGTCCACAGCTGTCCAACATAGCCCTGTGTAGGACAGCCACATGGCGTGACTGTGTACATACATACACACAAATATCACTATCACAGCCAGGTCACTTCCAGACACATACACACACACACACACCACCTCTGCATGGCCCATTCATAGTACACCCCTCCAAACACACACACACATGATGTTAACCTATGTTCCAGCCTAGGCCTTTGGCAAACTGACACAACACCCTGCGCATATGATGATAGCTGTGCCACATCCCTGTTATCCATACCACTGATGCAGGGACATGCTAATCTGGTTCTGATGCACAGGGTAAATTAAGTACAGTTTAGTTATGTAATGCTGTGCAAGATGCTGTCAGCCTGCATTTGTAATGGGTACACTTTAGAGTGTGTGTTCCTTTTCAGCCATGGTGTGTGTACCTTTTCAGCCATGATGAGTTATTGGTGTTAGTAATGCTGACTGAATGTAGTCTCACATGCTGTATTCTGTTTGTGTTCTAGGTGTCTGTGCATCAGCAGGAGGTGGCTGTGCATCAGCAGGAGGTGGCCCTGCAGACATTGGCAAAAAGGGGTATGGCAGACTGGTAACACATCGATTGTGTCATAGCCAAGATACAGCTTTATATGTACACATTTACCAGGTCTGTGTAACAGTTATTGGAGGTGCCACAGAACTTATAGGGCTGAGGGTTCTATACAGGTAAGTCCATGGTCAGCAGGCCTTGTGAAGTGGACAATGGTAAGTGTAGTGGGAGGAACATACCTCAGACTGGTAAAACCCACACTCCCAGAAAATATTGTGTTGAACAAACACAAAGAGAAGACTGTTTCTACACACACACACACACACACACACACACACACACACACACACACACACACACTCACACATGAATAGGACACAGTTCCCAGTCTTGTGTTTGGAACCCATCTAGTTAGTGGTACTACAGTGTTATGTGATTATAGCACGTGGCATGGAACTAATAGTGTAATGAATGTTCCAAGGTACCTGTAAAGTAAATAACATCACATGCCCTTGTGAGGTATGGCAATGGGGTGTGTACTGGGTGTGGAGGACTCATTAGACTGTTACCTATGAGTCTACATACTCACAAACACTGCTATACACAGCATTGTACACACAATTGCCAGTATTGACATTAGCAGTCCTGCCTATCATGTTATTCATTCCATACTGTTACAAAACTGTTTCACATGACACAGGGCTTATAGGGCTGAAGAGTATCCAGAAATACCTCAATGGTGGATTTGAACAGCGGCCTTTGTAAAGTGGACCTTGGGACATGTATTGGGAGTACCATGGCCTAAAATTGTAAACCACAGCCACCCAATGGATGTAGTTCTCACTCAGTTACACACACACACACACACACACACACACACACACACACACACACACACACACACACACACATACATACACACACACACACACACATACATACACAAACACACACACACACATACAAAACACTGTTATCACACAATCACACACACACACACATATTTGCCAGGACTGAGATTAGACCCCTAGTTACTGCTAATACAGTGTTATACATTTATCACATGCGCCACTAAGCGTACAGGGTGAAAAGAGTCCCAAGGTAATTCCAAGATGAACAACATCACCAGGCCTTGTAAAGTATGGCAATGAGTGATTTACTGGGTGAGAATGGACCCAAAATACTCATACCTACATTTATACACAATTACATACAGAAACACACTCATGCACACATTTTCCAAGACTGAGATTAGCAGCTCTGCCTATCTTGTTAGTCAGTCCATACTGTTATATAGTTCCTGCACGCAGCACAGGGCTGACATGTACTGGAAGTACTGTGGCCTAAAAATGTAAAACCCAACCCCCACAATGGATATAGTTCTCACTCAAACACATAGACAGTTCTCGCACACACATTTGTCAGGACTGAGATTAGAACCCCTACCTATTTAGTTATTGCTAATACAGTGTTATGCATTTATCACATGCTCCATGCAGCTTACAGTATGACGAGTGTCCTATAGATCTTCTAAGGTGAACAACAGCATAACCCCTTGTAAAATATGGTAATGGGAAGTGTACTGGGAGAGTAAGGCCTCAAAATGCTGCATCCTACAAATATACACACTTACAAACACTTACACACATATTTGCCAGGACTCAGATTAGAGACCCTACCTATGTAGTCATTGGTACTATAGTGTTATGCAGTTACTGCATGCACAACAATGCTTATAGGGTGAAGAGTGTACCAAGGTACCTATATAATGAATAACATCACTAGCCCATGTAAATTATGGTAATGGTAGGTGTACTGGGTGAGAAAGGCCACAAACTACTTTCACCCACATGTTTACACACTCACAAACACTTCTATACACACTAATACACACTAATACAAACACACACACACACACTTGCCAGTACTGAGATCCATAGGTTCATAGCTTCATAGGTGTGTACAAGGTGAATGGCCATGGAGTCTTTACAAGCCTAGTCCATGGCAATACCCTGGCGTCATGCCACCTGCTGACAGTCCCCAGTGTGTCTAACGAGTATAACCACTGGAGTGATCCCCAGGGTGGGATTTCTACTCCCCATCCACTCATCCAGATTTTTCTTTAAGATGGCCAGTGAGATGCTCTGCTTGACATGTATGTGAAGTCTATTCCATATCATGGGCAGTCTCTGGGTTGTGAACCTGTCCCGCCAGCATGTTCTGTTTATTGTGGAAATGGGGTTGGAGTCTCTGAAGCATGTGGTGTGGATGGATTGGTTTCTTCAGATGTAGCATTATTGACAGAGCTGGGTCAGACATGGCTGCATAAGTCAGGCAGAGATTGCCTCTAAGCAGCCACTATGAAACAGAGATTAGTTGGAGTTATTGGAGTCTGTCCATATAGGGTAAGTGTTTAAAGCCTAGGATGCTCTACTTTTGCATCCTCTTCAGTTGCTTCAGGTGTCCAGTGGGGTACATGCCAAATGGGCCATTGCACTTGTTGATTGCCCTAATGAGGGGAGAGTACAGGGAGACAATGACCTCTTACTTCCTGGATGCAACACCCTTAGTCAGGGGATGTGACACACAGAAGGACTTCCTGAACACAGTGGCACTGTGGTGGTCAACACAGAGCTCACTGTTAGCCTGTGTTCTCAGCTCCCCTATAACAATGTCAATATTCAGTGAACTACCATCAATGTAGTAATTCATGGGAACCATGTTGTTACCAAAGGGGATGGGGGCATATTTTCTGAAATTGAGCTAAAGTCCAGGATTCTGACACCAGTCATAGGTCTCCGTGAGGCCTTTATGCAGGAAGTCAACATCACATGGGGAGGTAATAATAGAACCCACCTTGCAGTCATCTCTGAACATTGTCAGCCAGAGTCCCTTCTTGCTGGGCTGGACTTCAGAGGTGTAGATTCCGAACACGAGGGGATGCAGGACCAAACCCTGTGGGACTCCTCTCATGACTGCTCAGCAGTCTGACATGGAGTCTGCTGCTTTCACACTGTGGGTTCTGTCTGTGAGCCAGTTTGCAAGCCACCTAGTAATATAGGGGTTGATGCCTAGCTGAGTGTGTTTGCCTATGATTCCTTAGTGGGGAATGGTATCCAAGGATTAAAAGCCCACCTATCTTGTTATTTATTCCATACTGTTACATAATTATTGCACATGGCACAGAGCATATAGGGGTGCAGAGTGTCTACAGCTACCTGTACAGTGGATGACATTAGTGGATCTTGTAAAGTGGACGTTGGGACATGTACTGTGTGGGCGACAGCAAAAAATTGCAAAACCCACCTCCCAATGGATAAGTTTATCACACACACACACACACACACACACACACACACACACACACACACACACACACACACACACACACACACACACACACAAACACACACACACTTGCCAGGACTGAGATTAGAATCCCTACCTATCTAGTTAATGCTACTACAGTGTTATGCATTTATTGCACGTGCCACAGAGCGTATAGGGTGAAGGTTGCCCCAAGGTACTTCTAAGGTGAGGAACATCGCCGGCCCTTGTAAAGCATGCCTATGGGTAATGTACTGGGTGAGAGAAGCCACAAAATATTTTAACTGCCACATATACACACTTTCATACAGACACACAAACATATTTGCCAGAACTGATATTAGAGCCCCTGCCTAACTAGTTATTTGTGCTATAGTGTTAAGCAATTATCGCACATGTCACAGAGCTTATAGGGCTGAGGGCTGTGCAAAGATGCTTCTAAGATGACTGACATCAACAGGACTGCTAAAGTAGTGCAATGGGAAGTGTACTGGGTGTGAATACACTCAAAATATTTAACCTACAGACACACACACACTTTTACATTTGCCATGACTAAGATTAGGACCCCTCCCTAAATAGTTATTTGTACTATAGTCTTATGCAGTTATCACACACACCACAGAGCTTGTAGGGCAGAGGCCAGTCCAACAGTACTTCCACAGTGAATGACATCAGCAGATCTCGTGAAGTAGGGCAATGGGAGGTGCACTGGGTAGGAATATACTAAAACAATTATTCCTACACACACACACACACACACGCACACACACACACACACACACACACACACACACACACACACACACACACACACACACACACACACACGCACACACGCACACATGCACACACACAAAACCACTATTACATATGCCGGGACTGTGATTAGAACCCCTACATATCTAGCTATTTGTATGATAGTGTTACGCAGGTATCACATGTGCTATAGAGCTTACAGGACTGAAGCCCCTCCAAAGGAACCTCTAAGGAGAATGACACTGGCAGATGTAAAGTAGAGCAATGGGAAGTGTACTGGGTAGGTAAGGCATCATAATACTTAGACCTATAGACACACACACACACACACACACACACACACACACACACACACACACACACACACACACACACACACACACAAAGGTAGGTGATGTGATATTCCTACCCCAACCTCAGTACCATCAGACAATGAATCTCATCTTCATACTGGCACATGTCAGTGTTTACAACTGGTATGCAACTGCCTGCAGCAGTACATCACTCTATGCCATTCAGGGTATCCCTGTGTATGACTCACTGGCTGTGTGCATCTCCCTGTGCATCTCACTCGAACGCTGTCTGTCCCTCTCTTCCCCATGTCTATGTGTGTGTATGCTTGACATATTGTAATATGTTGCCCATATATATGTGTGTGTGTATCACACACAACAGATGCAGATATACCACATATGTGCCACCTACAGCTGGTTGTGGGTGATCCTGTCTGATGTGTGTGTGTGTGTGTGTGTGTGTGTGTGTGTGTGTGTGTGTGTGTGTGTGTGTGTGTGTGTGTGTGTGTGTGTGTGTGTGTGTGTCTGTGGAGATAGTTAAGTTTACATAGCTGTGTGTATGCAAAGACATTTGCACAATGCAGAGATATATAGTTTGATGTGGTTTCAAACATGGGCTTCACTTCTCTAAGTATAGAAGCATGCTCAGTATGACCTTCTATAGTAAGTGTGGGAATCCATTTCATGGATAGTTGTACTCCAGTCCAGGGTATTGTGTGCTACAGCCAAACCTTGCAACCTGTTTGTGCAAGATATCTGGAGATAGGCTGCCAATATGGGGAAACAATGGGCCAAACATGGGGGGGATACTGTAACTATTGTTTTTATCAATGTATGAGTTGCTTGAGATATGAGGGTTTGTTTTAGCAGGCATTTCCTGACATATGTAATGTCTGAAGAAAACACAAGAGGCCAGTATGTGCAGCTATGAATAATTTAATATATAATAACTAGCCTTGAGGCATGAAATGCCACTAAACATATATAATCCTATTCAAACCGGTTTTGGCTTTACAGCCTTCCTCAGTGAAAAAGCATTTCACATCCATATAACACTCATGAATATTTATACAAACCAGCAACCAATAGAAAAATAGTACGATCCAACCCTAAGGCTGGTGTTTCTATTAGTATATAATACATATATACAAAAAAAGTCTCGTCAGCAAGATGAAATACTTATAATGTCACTTATACATGAAACATAAAACAAAAAGTATGACTATATATATAGTATACATATAATAAGAAATAAAAAATAAAAGATGAAATAAATAAAGAACCTGTAAAAATTGTATTGTAGTGGGGATATATAACAAATCATGAGGTCCTCAGTACCATAGGAATAGGTATATTATATGGTTATTAAGTAGTAATTCACAAAAACAGGAATGCATGGCTTAAAGTAGATCCAAAGAATAAACTAGTATGATTCATAAAAATCACATATCTGCTGTATGTAACCCTCAGTACCATAGAAATAGGTATATTATATGGTTATTAAGTAGTAATTCACAAAAACAGGAATGTATGGCTTAAAGTAGATCCAGGGAATAAACTGATATGATTTATAAACATCACATATCTGCTGTATGTAATCCTGGGTCCTATGATGTACCATATATCTGTTACATAATATATGTACAAGAACTATTCCATTGGTTGAACAGACAATTGTTCCAATATTTTGGAATATGATCCCATTTAATAATAAACACCTCTACTGGAATGATATGTTATAGATTATAAAGTTAACTAATATATAACCAGACCGTATAGCCTATAATATTATTAAAATGCATGGCATGAGCAATTAATATCTTAGGATGTATGATTCATAAATCAATATAATCCCAACTCTTCAGGCTAATTCCGGTATTAACAATCATTCCAAATTATAAATGGTCATTAAGGCCAGGGGGAAAGAGAGCCCCAAGGTGAATAATCCAATATTTCTCTTTGTGGTTCAAAATACTGTGCCACCCCTGTTGATTACTCCTGTCTCCAGTGATTTTATCTATAATCATGAACATAAATTTGGCATTATAATGTTTAGCAGTGTGTCGATATAAAGCGTTGGTCTCTTTCTTGTTCCTGATATCTCTGAGATGATCATTAGCTAGTAGTATGTTCCAATTTACATCAAGGGTGCTTCTAATAACATTGTGGTTTCTACCATATGTGGCGACAAACCTTAATGAAGATTCCTGTTTTGACGATTGGCGTGTCTTGTATTCCAGTAGTGTGTTCCTGTCCTGCTTGTCTGACCATATCCTGGCTGATATAATGTCAAATTGGTGATATCCCCTGTCCAAACATCTGTTTTGGAGATCCACTTTGGCTTCTTCAAAATCCCTCTTGGAAGAACTGATACGTTTGATCCTGAGAAATTGGGATTTTGGTATGTTGCGGATGGTGTGGTGCGGATGCATACTGGATGCATGAAGTGCTGTATTGTGGATATTTCCTATGAATTTTAGTACTCAATGTATGATCATTATTCCTGTAGACTGTTACATCCAAGAAGTTAATGGTTTTGGAGTTGTATGTTATAGTGAATTGTATGCCCCAAATGTTACTATTGAGATATTCCATAAACTCCTGAACTGAGTCTTGTCCTGTATTCTGGCCCTAACCTCTTTCAATAATGGTTTAAGTTGTTGTGTCAAAAACATGGAGAGTGGTTCTGTAAGTGAGCCAATGCCTGACACAATCGGTCTACCTGGTGGTTTGGAAATAGATTTATGAATTTTGGGAAGCAGGTACAGAATTTGTTTCTGAGGAACCATCACTATGAGATGTTTGGCCGTGTTTTGGGTAATAATGCCTTCTTCCTCAGCCAAGTTCAAAAATGTGTCAATTTCTTTTTTAAAATTAGTAGTGGGATCTATAGACATATGCATGTAGCATTTGGTATCCGATAGTTGTTCCAAGCCTTCCTTTAGATAATAACTCACATCCAAGATCACAACCACCCCTCCTTTATCAGCCGGTAGTATTGCTATGTTGTGATTGTTTCTTAATTCGGCTAAAGCCATTTTTTTCGGATGTGGTAATGTTTTGGAATGTAATGTTTGACACTGTACTGTATTGTGTCATTACCTACTGACAGATATAATTGGATCATCACAGTTATTTACTGGAGAAGTATAAGATGGATGATGCACAGACCTATATTATGAGGTAAAGGCTAGACATTCTTGCACAATCCAGCCAGTTGGGAGGTGTGGCTGCAGCTGATTGACTGTTGAAGCTATGTAAATGGTCCAGGACCTTGGTGATATGCTGGCTGGGGATTTCCTGGTTATGCGTTTTTCTTCTTACCTGACAGATCATATCCTGGTGTGGCCATACCTGTCAACTGTACAGATTCTCACAGATTATCCAGATGCATGCCTCATATATCTGTTCAGTTTCCCTTAACATTGTGGTTTTCTAGCACATTTGTTGCAAATCACTCAGGGTTGCAGTCAGGGAATACTGACAGAACATTAGAGTTTCAGACTTTGCACCCTTCATGACATCCATGCTACTACACACCCCTTTGTTATTCTATAAACTGTCTAACATTATGAGAGCAAGATTTCAATTTGTCTCTATAGTTGGGCCTTTATCCTACCATTATATATGGCTTTATCCAGATTTCTTCCTCTACGAGGTTGAGAGGTATGCTGCTAGCATTTAGTGGCATGGCCTTACATTTGTATTTTGTTGACTGTGTTATGGGCCTTTGCCAGAGGCCTGTAGGCCATGTGAGACTGCTGCAAACCATCTGTAGCAAGCCAGTGCATTCTGTCACTCATGTTCCCAGGCTGCCAGGCAGTGGACCCCCCCTGGGGTGACAATGGTAAGTGATGGAATTCACCGCTGTGCTACTCGGCACCATACCTCTCTACATATGTGAGCCAGAAATCTGGACAAAGCCATGAGTAATTGGGTGACAAAGGCCTAAATATACAGACCATTGTAAATATTGGCCTTACAAACCTGGAAGGGTGATACAATAACAGATTTTGCATTAGCATGCATTTTTCTATAGGTATGAAGTCTGAAACACTTCAATCCATCAATATTTTCTGACTTTAGACTTTTGTGGTTTGCCAGTGATTTGCCAGACAACCACTATTTCAGAATAAAGACACCACAGATATGATGCAAACCTGTGTACATTCTGTAAAAGGTTTGTACAGTTGTGAGGTATGGTAGGCACTATGTAGGTTACTCCAACTTGTGTACTGTTCATATGTGTGGGCCCCTGTACATGACCTATTCATATGTGTGGGCCCCTGTACACGACCTATCCAACTTCCCAGCAGTAATGGATATTGACATCAAAATAGTTGGCACTACATTTCGTGGAACATAGCCTTGTCGACCACAGTACTGCACCTAGGCCAGTAGGATGCAACAGCCATGAGACATTGCTGGCCACATCCTGACAGGTATTCTCCACACATATGCATAGCTCATTGACCCCTGCATATTGTGGACATGCAACAAGTTATCATGTTGATTGGGACAACCCTGGCAATGTGTGCCCTGCTGCTATTACCATACAAACTTACATGTTACTGTATTTCTATGTGAATATGGGTGGGGGGGCACACCTGTTTACAGTACACATTGCAGGTACTGTGCTGATATTGTCTTTACATTTCGGTTCGATTTAGCATAGTATTGCACCCTGTCTTGGAGAATAGAGGCATAACACTAGAGACCACAGGTTAGATTGTAATGCCATACAATTGAGTTTTAGATTTCTTACCCTTCAGAGAGTCTTACTGCAACTGCAAGGCCTGCTGTGATATCACTGTGTAAGTCTGTAGGGGGGGATTCCATCATTATTACCATTTGTGTGCCTTTGCCAGACATTCCTTTATGGTTTTCTATGGCTGACTTGTCTTGTGAGTCTGGAAATGAGTATGGGCTCCCCACAGTGACATCCATGCATGTGACCTATGATCCCCACTTAGTTGTCCCCCACATATACTGCAGTGGGACTTGTCACCTTAAATGATACTGCATAATGTGGGGAAACCAGTATTGTGTAGACATTTCCTTGTGTCCCACATAGCTATTAGTTGTCTGCTCCCCTCCCAGTAGGCCACCCCATTCCCCACTACCAAAACATAGTAATCCATTCATTTATTGTTAAGAAGACTGACTTACTTTGTGCCTGTGGCAGTTGTGAGGGCAGTGCTTGAGGGTTGCCTATGTTGGATGCACACAGTACACTGCCTATACAAGGTAAGTTACAGGTAATCTAATGTGTGTGTCATCCATTTTACTGTGTGTGTGAGTCAGAGAGAGGTGTCAGTCCCCAATTCCCTACAGTTTCAGTGTGTGTGCTATGTGTTGCCTCTTTGCCAAGGCCTGGGCATACTGGGCATGCCTCTGTTTGCCTATGGGAGCAAGTTCAGGGGCTCCCTCTTCTGGGTCTCTCTGCTTGTGGGGACCTTGGTAATTGTGGGGGGCTGAGTGGCCCTTTCCCATGCTATTCCTGCTCTAGCTGTTTCCACAGGATCATATTGTGTAGCATGGTGCATACTATGAACATGTGTGTACATGTGGCTAGAGAGTACTGCAAGGCTCCACCAGATATGTCAAGGCAGCGGAACCATGACTTAAGCATTCCAAACACAATCTCTGTTATGATCCAGGTTTGTGTGTGTGCCTCATTATGACATTCTTGTGTGGGTGTGTGTGCATTTCTGATGAGTGTCATCATCCATGGCTCCAGTGCATAGCCAGCATCTCCCACCAGGTGGCTTTACAAAATTTCCCCACTGGCAATTGCATGGTGCAGCTGCGACGAATGCCAGATGTGGGAGTCATGATAGTGTGCAGGACTGCCAAGACACACATTCATGATAATGCCTCAGGCATTGCACATGACCTGACAGTTGATAGAGGGGAAGCCCTTGCAGTTTATGTAGACCCCACCCTGTTCACCAGATGGATGTGCGTGCAGTCTATCACACCCATTACCTCCGGGTATTCTGCTATGTGGTGGAAGAGATGCATATTGCTAGTCCTCTCCTCACGGTTAAAAGAAATAGCACGCTGAAGGTAGAATCAATACACAAAACTTTAATCCAAGGTAAAATAGTAGCTAAAAAGCAGATACACACAATACCAATGCTGGTCCTTGTGCATGAGCACAAAATACTTTGTTGAAATATCCACAATCCCAATGTCCTTGTGAATAAAAAAACAAATAGCTTTCCTTATGGATAAAGAAACAATAGCTTAAGCTCTTTCGTCTCTGCCCAATCAGAAACTTCCTCAGAATAACATCACATTTTTTGAATGAGATTGTAAAGTCAACTACAGCCACGCCTCCAACAGGATAACCAATGAAAGTCACTGTTTGATACAAAGCAATTACCATTCTTTTTAAAGAAACAATAGTACAGATACATTATATCCACTCACATAATATAAAATAAAATAAAAATGAATATTAATAAATAATTACACATTTTAAAACTATTTAACTACATCTCCAAAGCTTTTAGCCTTAAAAAACATGTCACAGACAGGGATTCATTCAGCCCTGGCCATTCTGTTGCATTGGTCCTGATTTGCCATAATGCTTCTTGTTTTTCTAAAAGAAGATTCCAAGGACCCCCCCACCCCCTCTGGCCCTATATTCTAATACTTCAATGGTAAAAAACTTGAATACATGATCACTAAATTCTAAAATATGTTTGGCCAAGGCATTTGTTTCCTTTCTATTTCTTATGTCCCTCAGGTGTTCATATATTCTATTCTTTATTTTCCTCTCAGTTTTTCCAGTGTAGAATCCTCTGCATCTAGACCTTCTGGTCTAGATTCTATTAAAAAAATCTGCCAGTGCTAGTCTTTCACTCAGGATCCCCTATATCTTTGTCTTTGACTAAACTCTGATATCAGTCTTCAAGGGGGAAGGCAATCTCTACCTTGCAACCAAATTAAATTCTTGGCCTCTTCCCATTCTATTACCTTTCCCTCTTGAATTATTTGCTCCCAATATCCTGGTTGTTTTGCCAGTTTTCACCAATAAATTCTAGCCCCCACTTGCCTATTCTCTGTATCCCTAATTGCA
The DNA here is from genome assembly GCF_019279795.1 of Protopterus annectens. Taxonomy (NCBI): domain Eukaryota; kingdom Metazoa; phylum Chordata; order Ceratodontiformes; family Protopteridae; genus Protopterus; species Protopterus annectens. The sequence continues at coordinate 556,620,061 of NC_056728.1, forward strand.
GTCATCCCTATCATCAGAATCTTCTTTCTCTATTCCCGTGCTGGCTTAGTTCTTAGAATACTAATATGAAGGATTCTTTGCAAAGGACATACTTGTAAGATTTGTGTTTATTAAACTTTTCATTGCTCAGTGATTATTGCTGTGTATCGTATCCTGTTTTCCCTTTACTGACTCCATACTGTCACATTTGTATTTGCAAAAAATATCAGTAAAGCTCATCTTCATGATAACCTGCTTCAGTTTTCTAGTGAGCATACACTGCCTTTTAGATCTAAAAATGCAAAGAGGATTATTCCGTTTGACACTATAGTGCATTAATGAAGTAAATGTGTTAAAATTATAAAGTGTATATCAAGCACATTGAACAAAAAGCTACTGTCTACACATTTTTAACCATTCTGAAAGACTTCAGATATCATGCTATCTTGACTGTAGAAAATAACAAAACATGCTAGTGTAAAGGCAAACCTGGAAGAGATGATAAAAAATCACAGAAGAAATTGCAATTCTGAACATGTTCAGTAAAATAGGATACGCATTTTCACTGTTATTATATGTTATTGCTGTCATTACAATGACATGAGGGGATCTCACATGGAGAATGACAATGTTGTTGAAATATCTATTTGTGCTGTGATCTTGTAACCTTCATCTAACCACATGTAACAGTAAACCTGTCTTTCACCATGACTGATACATGAGTTGGGAATCCTCTAGGAGAATACAGTGAGAGAAAAAGAAATCAAGTTTAATGACTGTGAAGAAATAATGATTTTCTTACCCTGCAGCAATAGAATAATACGCTACAAAAATGCTGGTTTATGATGACTTTATTTATACTGAGTCTTAAAAAAGAGGATTCTGTATACTATAACAAAAGAACAGTTCTCATCAGAATAAAATGTCTTTTTCAGCAGCTCATATTATACTTCAGGCACCCTTCTAATTTGTCAGCATCTGCTAGTGATAAATAATAAGTGCAGCCATTGATCTCATGTCTTGAAACTTTATATATTACCCAAAGTATGTTTTGCAGGTGTTAAAGGTACACTTTGCATGACAAATCTTAAATTGTATAATTTCAGAATAAACTTTAGAAAGGCAGTGTCATGTCTATAATATTATAGTGCAAAATAGCAGAACACCACCCGCATGAAATCCAGTGCTGCATTTTACATGTTTTGTACTGGTTTGCATTAACACTTAAAGCTGTTTTGCAGTCCTGATTTCATACAAGGTAAAATGCCTGTATAAGCAGAAGCAAACATGTAAGATTTGTGCAGTGTTTAGCACACACTCTGGACCTATTCTAACCAACACAAGTACAGGAGCTTCTAGTTCTGTAATTCAGAATATACTAAAACCTAATTTTAGGAAGGAAACCAGCATTTAAACAAACTAAATAAATGGTACTGATGCATATCCCTCAACTTCTTTGCTCAGAAATTCTGAACAAAAAATATATATTGGGAGGACAAAGATTCAAAATCAGAGACACTTTTTAAATACTATTTTAACTCATTTAAATTTTTTACAGAACAGCAGGTTTTGTATCAACATACATTTTCTAAACAGTAAGAAGTATAAAACTCTGAAGTCTTGCATTATTGAATGCATACAGTCCTCAGTAATTTACCAAAAAATCAAATATTTTATGAGCAACAGTGCAAACATATGAGGCAAAATCAGAAACATTCTGCAAAATCAGGGGCAGCTGATAGGTATGCTAGTTGTCCAAGTCCTTAAAAATCTAAGTCAAGCTTCAGGAACTGAGACTAACATATGCTTCCACTACAGTGAAGCTTGAAGGAAACAGCATATTTTTTGTATAACCAACTGCAATCCCCACTTCCACACTCACACCCAGTCTCTGTTTCTCTCTCTCTCTCACACAGACACACACACACACACACACACACACACACACACACACACACACACACACACACACACACACACAGACAAAACAAAAATTATTCCTGTCTTCAGATTAGTTGGCAGCAGTGCACATACTACTGACCAAGAAAATGGTCCCATGGACTTGTGCTCAAACCTCTGTTCTGTATCAACTTCCTTCATGTTCATTTAAGCTACCATAAGTACCAGTACAAGGCACTCACCTGAGGCAGTGTGAGCCAATAACAAAAAGCAGAAATTGGAGCTTTCCACATGTATGGGACTTAACCCCCAAATCTGACTTCAGGCCTCTTTAGCGTTTGTCTCAGGGCTCTTTCAGCCCCCCACATCCATTTTTCTTGCCTCCTCAGAAAGGAAATCATGAGTTAATGGGGCCAGTCAGAATATGGGGAATGACTGACAATGAAGGTATTAGTATGTTTCAGCAAAATGTATTACATTTGAGATGTTTATAGGTTCATAGGTTCATAGGTTCATACTAGGCTATCTGCCCGAGGGCATTTACAAGCCTAGCCCATCGTTTTGTGGCTTACGCCACCCCTTTAGTATGGGGAACTATACCCATTATTTTGCTGTGCCTCTATCGAGCAGTGACACTGAGGTAATCCCTGGGGTATATCTGCGATCTCCCATCCATTGGTCAAGATTTCTCTTGAACAAGGCCAGCGAGGTGCTCTGCCTCACATGTACCGGGATTTTGTTCCACAGCATAGGGAGTCTTTGGGTGATGAATCTATCCCTCCAGCACATCCTATTAATAGCTGTGTCGAGGTTTAAGTCTCCGCCCTTGTGGCTCTGATGGATCTAGATTTTTGAGGTGAAGCATATTCATCAAATCTGGGTTTGACATGGCCTTGTATGTTAGGCAAAGGTCACCTCTGAGCAAGCGGTGGCGACTGAATAGAGCTGGAGTTCTTTCAGTCGGGCAGCATATGACAGATTTTGAGACCCTTTATCCTTTTGGTGAGGAACTTTTGTGGCCTCTCCAGCTGCTGCAAGTGTCGGGTCAGATACATTCCGAATGGGGCATTGTACTCAATCATTGGTCTGATGAGTGATGAGTAAAGGGAGACTATGACCTCCCTTGATCTAGATGAGAATCCCTTCATGATAAGGTGGGCAATGTAGAAGGTCTTCCTAACTACTTTAGCTACATGGGTGTCGAATGACAGACTACTATCAACCTGGGTCCCCAGGTCCCTGATAACTTCTTCTGTGCTCAGTGGATTGCCACCTATTTGGTAGCTAGGGGTAACCTTGTTTTTCCGAAGGGTATGACTATGCATTTTTGGCATTTAACTTTAGGCCGTGGCTCTGGCACCAGTTATCCGTTTCTGTGAGACCCTTCTGAAGGATATCTGTGTCAGATGTGTTTTACTATGGCCCAGTTTGCAGTCATCTGAAAACTTTGTCAGCCATAACCCTCCTGTGTTTGCTTGTACTTGGAAAAGTAGATGCCAAACAAGAGTGGGCCCAGGACTGAGCCCTGTGGGACACCACTTGTGACAGGCTTTGAGTCTGACATGGCGCCAGCAACTCTGACCCTGTGGGTTCTGTCACTCAGCCAGTTTGCAACCCATCTTGTGATGTATGGGTTAACATTTAAGCTGATGAGTTTTTCAATGATACCCGAGTGGGGTATTGTATCAAGGCCTTAGCCAGATTGAGGTAGGCTGTATGGACTGCCTTTCCCTCATCAATGGCTTTGGTGACTGTTTGAAAAAGTCAACCAAGTTTAAAAGGCATGATCTGCCTTTGACAAAGCCAAACTGGGTTGGATCCAAAGTCTGCAAATTCCTATGTCTTTATTTATGAGGTCCATTATGATCCTCTCCATGGCTTTGCAGATAAGGCTTGTCAAGCTAATGGGCGGTAATTTCCAGGGTCGGTGGAGGCACCTCTTTTGTTAGGTAGGACTACAGTTGCAGTGCACCACTCCTGGAGTGCGTATTCAGAGGTAAGACTTTGATTAAACAGCTGTCCTTGCTGTGTGTTTAAATCCTGATTGCGTTCGAGGAGATCACAACCGGAGACACCATCAGGTCCCATGGATGCTGTGTTTTTGCTTTGGAGAGAGCAGTTCTCACTTGGGCGCTGGAGATGTTTGGGGGCTGCAATCGTTTGGTATAGATATCTCTCCTTTTGGGGGAGGGAGAAGTTTGCACTGAACCTGTCAGCCAGTATGTTGGCAATGTCTGTAGGATCAGTAATCTTCACATCATTTTGAACTAGTTCTGAGCATATCTGGGAGTTTCCTCCTAGGTTTCTAACATAGCTAAAGAAGGCCTTATGATTGTCTTTTGAGTCTTTAGCTATTTTTCTCTCGAAATTTGCTTTGGATGATTTTATGAGAGCTCTTAGTTTTTACTTATGGTGATCAAGGGTGTCTTACCTTTTAAGGATTTTGCTCTATCTTGTAGTAGCTTCCTCCTTTTGTTGTAGAGTTTGTTTATGGCTGGGGTCCACCAGACTGGACGCTTGCCTTTGGTACAAAGAGTCTTTGTTTTGCTTGGGATTGCCTTATCCATGCAGTCCTGCAGGTGCTGGTAGAAGGCATTTGTAAGTGATTCAGCGGCTTGAGTACTGTTTTCCGCCGGCTCGGGGGCCTTAAAGAAGACCACACTAGTCTTTAGAAGTGTGAAGTCGGCTTTTGAGAAGTTCTTTACTGTGGTCTTTTTTATTTCAGGTGGGGGTGGGATGAGGACCTCCAGCGAGATTAGTTTGTGATCTGATCTCACCAGTGAGGGGTATACTTCCGGTGTTGAACATTGTGCTCCCATGTTCGTGATGATGAGATCAAGCATGTTATCTCCTCTTGTGGGGATGGTGAATAGTTGTTCCATGGCATTTGAGTTTATGAATTCCAGGAACTTTTGGGCTAGGGTGTTTGGGCTTGAGTAGTGTTCCCTGTCTATATTAGGGTAATTGAAGTCACCTAGTATGATGGTGTTTGGTGATACATTTATCCCCTCTAGTGTTTTCAGGAAGGCCATGTGAGGTTCCTGAGTTTGTGAGGGTGGCCTGTAACATGCTACAATTTGCAGAGCAGTCTTGCCTATGGTTAATTGCACCTGGATGGTCTCCGATGCATCGTGCGTTGCCACCAGTCTTGAGGTGTGGGTGTCCTTGATGAATATGGATACCCCCTCCTTTCTTGGTATTGTCCGGATTTTGGGGCGGAACGCATGATATGAGGTAAAACCTGATAGCTGGGGTGCTCTCAGGAGCCTTGAACCAGGTTTCTGTCACAGCACAGACATCGATGTTCTCCATACTGAGAAGGGCCTCGAGTGTGTGCATTTTGAGATTTAGACTTCCGGCATTGAGCAGCATTACCCTAAGTTTTTTCCTTTTTGTGTTCTAGGGTGGTAGGTTTAGAATTTGAGCCTTGCCTAAAAAGGCACTATGGGGGTGGCAAGAGCCTTTGCCAATATCCGGAATCCCAGGGGTGACAGGTGCAAGCCGTCCCTTGGCAGCGTGGCTTGTCCAGCATGTCATCCCAGGCAGACAGATACTGGATCCCCTTTGAATGACACCAGTGTTTAAGCCAATTGTTAAAGCTGATCATCTTATCTCTGTATTGTGGCATCATTCTTGGTGAAGGTAGGATACTGCTCAAGGTCAGGGTCATACCTGCCTGGGCTACATAATCAGAGAGCTCCTCAATGTCTCTTTTCATGTAGTCCAAGGAGGTACGTCTCAGGTCGTTTACACCAGCATGGACAATGACTGAGTCATATTCGTACCTGCTGTTGAGAGACCTGAGTGCTTGCGTTATGTTTGTACTGAAGTACACATTCAGAAAACTGTTGGAACATGATGTTGTCTCGGTATAAGTCTACAATGTTATGTCAAAGTGGGTAATATCAGGTCTGTTGCGCAGATCATTCTCAGATATGCTAAAAGCATACCTTTTTGAAGTCAGGCATTTTTCTATTAAAAGTACATAGCCTGGACAAACAAGCTTTTATCAAAATTTACCAAATAAGGGAAAATGCTAATAAATAAATACAATAAAAAAATGATCATTTTTTCTGAGCAGTGGACACTTTATTGATGATTATATTAATTAAAAAGAGCCATAAGGACAGCAGTCCCTGGGCATGGGATGGTGTACATGTGGGAGGGGAGTTGCTCCTGTATAAACCTGTAATTATAGGTAAATGTGCATATTTGATCTTCTGACTACAATTTTCTTCATTCAAAGTAGAATAGGTGCTAGTCTTTGGAAAACATCTCTTTGCATTGGATTGTAATATTTTATTTTGGGAATGGCTGTGGTCACTTACTGTAGAATGATATAAATCTGTTACTTTTCAAAAGTATCCTTATTAGACATTGTACAACTACATTATCTCTGAAAACTATCTTGCTCCATCACCTTGCACAATTACATTACATTACTGCCTGTCAACCATCAGCCCTCCTATAATTGACTGGCCAGTTTGCTTTTCTTTTGGTTGACAGCCAATCAGGGAAGACATTTTTCTAGCAGCCAAGACTTTTTTTCTTGTTTTAGTCTGAACACACACTTGGTGTTTGCATACATTCACTGATATAATGGCTTGCGACATCTTCCTCTGTGTTTTTCACAAAGGCCGCATGGCAGAAATCATAGATGACAGAGCCAGTGCTCATCTGTGATCCAGCACTGTAATCAGTTAGCCACAGGGATGAAGTCAGCTTCATGAAATCTTTGAAATCAACAAAATAAGAGCCAGACCAGCAAAAGTCTAAGGGTTTCACATTTTAGACACTGTTGTGCTCAGAGTACTATAGTAGCACAAGAGGGAAGAGACAAGATATTCTCAAAATAACAGTGCAGACATCTTATGATCAGCTGATGAGAAAGTGTCCAGACTGGTTGAAATGCACAGCCTGTCAGGCACTAAGCATGCAGCTGGTTGGTTAGATTCAGTGTAAGTCTCCTGCAACAAAATCCTGTGCCTTCTTCTTGGCATTACTGAGTGATATGCTACACATATCAAAAACAAATGTGCCCCTGAGAAGGTTCATTATCCTCCATCTATTCTACAACCTGTGCCTCTACTTTTACAGTTCATGAAGGTCTGGATTACACTCCTCACTTCTCTCCTCCAGAGGATCATCAGGTCCTCTACATCCCTAATTTCTAAGTGAAGATGTAATTTATTTTATTTATCTTATTTTGGCAGGGTTAGTCCCACTAGCCTAGTAGCCTCTTTTCAGGGAGTGCAAAGGTGGCTCACAGAAGCAAGAAAGCAGTATGGAGAATAATGTGTGTGATAGTAGAAGCAGATGAAGAGAAGGAGAAGTGATGATGAAGGCAGTCGAGCCTTCACAAGAAATTTTATTTATGGAGAAGGAGATCACTATAGCTGAGGAGTGGAAGATGAAGAAGGGTATGATGTTTCAGGAGGAAGAGAATGATATGGAGATGTCATTCCATTAAAGGTTATTTGAGGATGAAAGAGAGTTTCAGGTGGAATGTATTGTTAGAACCCTACAGTCTGGAGGATTGCATAATGTATATTTAAAAGATTTGATTGCTCAGAGTGAACCAGAAAGCAAAAAAGCAGGTCTATATTAGAACACCGAACTTTCAAAATTTTGAGTGTTCTAATATTGAACCCTATGATTCGAAAATTTAAAACATCGAACATACAGAACAGCAAATTTTTTTCCTAGGGAAAAGATTTGCTGTTCCAAAACACATACACACAACACAAGCACACTAAACAAACAGCAATCCACACATACACCTAAACTCTTACACGTAACCCTACACTAAACTATACATACACCACTAACTATCCACTTACCTTAACCCAAACCCTAACCCTAAGGTGCATCACTATCGCACAGTCACCTCACCTGTGCCCTAACCCTAACTCACCTACCCCGCCCTAACCCTAACGTCCACACAATCGCACACTTACCTGACCCATGCCCTAACCCTAACTCACCTAACCCTCACGTCCACACAATCGCACACTTACCTGAACCGACCCGTAACTTTCCACCACAGCCCTGAAAATACCAAAGCACAGAAATGGACAACCAAATTCTTTCCCTAGGAAAAAATTTGGTTTTCTGTTTTTTCGATATTTTCAGCATTCACTGAAAATGGGTCGAGATGAGAACACTCGAAATTTTGAATGTTCAGTGTTCTAATATAGACCCAAAAAAGCAGCATCATGGGGAGAAATAATTGACAGAATACAGGAGGAGGAAGTACAAGAAATAAGATTAAAAAAAAAGAAAGGCATTGTTTGCACAAACTGTGAAAGAAGGAGCAAAAATTGAGGAAAATAAATTGGAAGGGAGAAGGAAATATCAAGTAAGAATAAGCAATAAAATAGAAAAAGAACTGAACAGGTATGAAATGTGGGATAGTGTCATATCACCACTGGGTGTTGAACCCAGAGAAGTATGAGCATTTATTTGTATTAATATGAATTTACCAGCTAGGAGGTTTGCTATTACTTTGAGAACAGTTTATAAAAATTGGTCTGAATGGTGGATGAGGTTTTAGGATAAATATAAAAAATGTTTTTTGCAGTGGCAATATGATGTGAGAAAAGTAGGGAAAGAAAAATATAAAAGAACATATAATGGTGCACTGGAATATTTAAAACATAATGATAGAAACTACTTTAACAAAGAAAAAGAATGCTATGAAATAAATCAAGAAAACATACAAGAATTGTTATATAAGCTGTGATGTTATGAGGTAGTGGCATGTCTGCCAAGGAGAGTAGGGCAGTATATGTGGACATATGACAGCATAGCTAGCTGGAGTTTTGTAAAGAATTTTATGTTATTTGACTATCATACTAATTTGTACAGATGTTTGAGTTAAAAATATATTTGTACTGTTACTTGTGTTAAAGATGCATCAACAGTAGGTCTGACAGAAAGAATGTATGTATGCATATTAGGTTGTATTGTTGTAACTGATCAAATGTATATGTTTATCAGAAAACCCTGGAAGGGTGGAAAGTTTGAAATGGTGTTATAGCTTTCAGATGCTGCCACAGTCCTTAGCAAAGCTCTGTGTGTGTATTGTACCAGAGTCAGATGACCAGAGGTGATGTCATCCTCTAACCAGCATTTGGTTTCTTTGGAACCTTACAGCAAGTAAAGGACTAGCACAATGGTAAACCTTCACTGCAACCTAAACCTTCACTGCAACCACAAAAGGTCCAAGCTTTCGGACAAATGCCCTTCATCAATGTGAAAAAAGTGATGAAGGGTGTTTGTCTGAAAGCTTTGTGTTGTATTAAAGCCTGTTATATCCATTTATTTATTTTGTTGTCAAGTGTTTCTTACTACTGAAATATTTCTGTTTTTTGGAACTCTCACAGCAGCACTTTGCAACCTGACAGGAAATATTTCTGACAGGATATATAGCATACAGATCCACACAGACAAAGAGAGACAACATCTGGTATTTGCTGGGGTAAGATACTCAGCACACATCAACTTGTCTTGCTTTAGTAAGTAATCAGGGAACAGTAATTATTCAGTCAGTCAGAGACATTTAGTGAGAATGTTTTCTGCATCTGTGAGAAACTATACAACTGTATTATTTTATATCTCTGTTGTTTATCATATTCAGTATTCTCATATTTTTTGTTTTATTATTTATCATTAAATATTTTAATGCCTTTCTTTGTGGCTGGTCCTTTACAGAATACTTTTAATATATTGAGAGTCCTTATACTTGTTTTAGAGACATGGTAGCCACTCCTGAAAGCCTTGCTATTTTGGTCATACTCTATCATTTGTATTAGTATTCATTTTATACAGTATAATTAGGTACCCTTTGTAAGAACTTTATGGTGGCAGTGTGATTACCTCAGAGTCTGGGCAAAAACGGGCACAGCTAATTCATCTGTGCCAGCTTTTCCCAGGTGTGTGTGTGTGTGTGTGTGTGTGTGTGTGTGTGTGTGTGTGTGTGTGTGTGTGTGTGTGTGTGTGTGCATGTGTGTGTGTGTGTGTGTGTCTGTGTGTGTGTGTCTGTGTGTGTGTGTGTCTGTGTATGTGTGTGTGTGTGTGTGTGTGTGTGTGTGTGTGTGTGTGTGTGTGTGTGTGTGTGTGTGTGTGTGTGTGTGTGTGTGAAACTCAAATATCCAAGTGTATGTGTCAGCTACTGGGAACAGGGGCAAAGAGCTCCAAAGTGATCAGTGTGGAGTTATGCGTGGGTTTGGAGAGAGTAGAAGAGTCCTGCCACAGGTCTGGAGCATGTTCCCTGTGTGCTCTTAAGGGAAACTGTGCTTGATGCAAGGAGCTCTATCAGAAAATACTGTCTAAATCCATCATTGCTCTTAGTGACCTTCCTTCACCAGAGTCAGTGGTGAAGATTGAGTCTCCTTGATTGCTGGCCCAGAGTATGGACCCACACATATTGGAGGCAGCTGGGTGGGATATTATATATTCAGTAGCCAGTGAGCAGTTATCACGGCAGGTGTGTGCACTCTCAGCAGCCACAAGGTAAACATACAGAGTTTCATTTTTAGAACAGTTTTATTTATTTTTGTTAGTTTAGTTTAGTCAGGGAAAGCAGGCAAGGATGTCAGCAGAGGATTATAGCAAGCTGACAAAAAACAGTGGACCCCTGATGGAGGGCTATGGTGAGGTAATACAGCAGTTGGTAGTACCCAGATCCTATTGTCTGTCACTTCTAGCTATAGCCCATGACATCAGTTTTTCAGGTCATGTGGGCAGAAAGCATGCCAAGAGACGTATTATGCAGAACCTTTATTGGCCTGGAATGGAAAGAGATGTAACAGGGTATTGCAGGACCTGTGAGCAGTGCCAAAATGTAGGCAAGGCAAGAGACAAGGTCAAAGCTGCTTTGATGTCTTTGCCTGTGATTGAACAGCCATTTCAGAGAGTAGCTTTGGATATTGTGGGGCATCTGAGTACCCCAAGTTCCACAGGGAAGAAGTATATCTTGGTAGTCATAGATTATGCTAATAGATACCCTGAGGTGGTAGCCATGTCCTCTGTCGAAGCAGAAAAAGTGGCAAATGCTTTATTTATCTTTCCTCCCACTTTGTTAGTAACATTTGAGATTTTTGAATTATATATTTTTATGGACAGGTAACCCTCATATTATAGTTGAACATTTTAATTTTATTAACCATTCCACTACTTTTCTGTTTTTTAAAGGGCAGTACAGTGAATCTGCTATTAACTTTGGGATGTAACAATTTCAAAGGACATTGAAGATCATTGTTTTGCTTTTAGGAAAGAGACACATTCAAATAGTTTATTACACTTTAACAGTCACCAACCAGTGGGGTGAAAGAGAAATGTTTTAAAGGCACAGTTTATCAAGTTGTCTCTATTGATTTTGGATGATGGTATTTTTTATAATGAAGTTAAGATTCTTAGCAAGATGTTCTGTGATAAAAAATACCCTGCTGAGTTTATTGGTTGAGGAAAGAGGTGATTAAAGAAAGATGTACTCAGTACAAACCTGTTTTAAAGTTTCTTTTTAAGTGCTAGAGAAAAAATGTTATAAAGTGTTACCTTCTCATATTCTCTACATCCTCCTCATATTCTGTCCACCTTCTATAGAGGTGCAGAAGAGAACATCCTCACTTGGAACTTCACAGTGTGATTTGGAAGCTACACAGTTACAGAATGGAAGGTGCTACAAAGAGTGGTGAAGGCTGTAGAGAAGGTAACAGGTTTCAGTCTTCCATCGATACATCTTTATTCTGCAAGAAGCATCTGAAAGGCCACCAAAATAATACAGGACAACATGCATCCTGCGCAAGGGCTCTTTAAACATCTGGCATTGGACAGGAGATATCACAGCATCCGCTCTGGGACTGCAAGATTCAGTAACAGTTTCTACCATACAGTGATTACACTTCTAAACTCGGGCACTAGCCCCATGGGTCTGGACAAATATTAAGTCAATTTTTATTTATTTGTGCAATATATACTTACATATATTCCACATAAGTGCAATATTTATTTATTATATCCATAGTCGGTATTAGTTATCTCACTGAAGTGCAATATTAGACAACTAACTTAGGCATTTCAATCTGTAGTGTGGTTTGTATTACTTTAAATAGGGTAGTTAATTTAACTCAGGGGTGAGTATTCTTTTCATATATGAGTGTTGGTAAATATTTCTGCTCTTTCTTGTGTGTATTGGGAGTAATATTGTATTTGTTAGTTACGTTTATTCCTCTGCTTGTATCTCAAGAATTGAGCTGATGCACAAAATTTAATTTAGGCTACATATATGTGTGTTGTTCTAAATGACAATAAAGCTTACTTTGACATTTTTCTTTGACTTTGAAAAGGAATTTAAATGTGTTATTCTAGCTACATACAGGGGATCAGTGACTGGGATTAAAGTCTTAGCCATGACAGATATTTAACTAAAAAATGAGTAGCAAGCATGGATATCAACTGTTGCCTCTTATGTTTGCCATTTTAGCTGTACTTGTACCACAGCTGGGGTATCAAAGATTTAAAGTTATGATGGGTTAAAGCAGAAAAATTGATAACAGGCATGCATCCCCACTGCTCCTTGCACTGTTTGCAATCTATTTTGACTTGTTTGTGGCATAGGGAGTGAGTCAGAGATCCAAGGTTATGGATTAGAAGAAACACATACAGCTTACAGTGCTTGTCAATGACATTTTGGTGAGTATTTCAGGTACCCAAAGATATTTAAAAAGAGGCTTTGATAAGATAATTAAATCTGGCCATCTTTCAGAATATAAAATTAACAGTGGTGAAATGCAAAAAGTACCAAATTGTAAACAATAGTGGTAAATTAAACTGACCATGAAAAGGAGAAGGACATACTCTTATCTATGTCAATGAGAGACTGAAATAATTGTATGTTTTTCTACTGAACATGGTAGAGACTGTTTTATAGAAACTCATTGCAATTTTGGCAACATGGAGACACTATTTTACAAATTGGCAGATGTTAATATTATACATAGATCATCAAGTTGTGACCTTTCAGATGTTGGTGTTAATCCATTTTTTACTAGTCTTAGATATTTTTGTTCCTATTACCGAGAAATCAATTGCTCAGGATGAAGCAAATAAAGTCATATTTCTTTTGGAAAGGTAAGCATCTGAGGGTGGCTTGGGGAGTTCTGAATTTGCTATATGTAGTATTACCATGCATATATAACTACTGCCACATGTATACAGTGTACTTGATATTAGCATATCATAATATAATATATAACATATAACGTAATACAAGTAGTAAAACTAGTAAAAGCACTACCACAAAGAGCTGGCTCACACACTGTGTCTGAAGTACAAAATCCAATGAACAATGAGTAGAGGAAGAAACAGAAAAAGCAGCTATATCCAGTTTAAAAACTTTTACTTCAGTGCACAAACAGTAACACAAGCGCTTTTTGTACTTTTAGAGAACGCATCAGGGAGCATGTTTGCCATATTAACAAGGGCAATAGTATTAATGCACTTGCCAAACATGTATTGAACACTGACTTCACTCACAGTTTTCAGTTTTTAGTAGTTGCTAGAGTCTATGAGAATGTGAGACAAGGGGATATACGTAGTAGAACTGAAGATCTGGAATCCACTTGGATTGTAAGGTTGAGGGGGGGATGCAGGGTATGGACTAAATGAGTCTGTTCCTTTAAAACCTAAATTAAAGCTGAGACTCCTAAAGAGATAGTTTTAACAATATAATATTATAAGTAAGATATACAGCTTGTTTCATTGTTTTTATAAATATATATATTTTGTATTTTAAAAGGTTCATTATGTGTTTTTAAATATACTATGTCTCTTTTAGTTTAAATATATGTCATGTGATTTTCAGTTGGTATAAAGGGTGTGTACTTGTTAGTGCTTTCTGGTACACCTAATGATGCCTATTTGGTGAAAGCGCTTGTGTTACTGTTTGTGCACTGAAGTAAAAGTTTTTAAACTGGATACAGCAGCCGTTTCTGTGTCTTCCTCTACTCATTGTTCATTGGATTTTGTACTTCAGACACAGTGTGTGAGCCAGTTCTTTGTGGTAGTGCTTTTACTAGTTTTTCTACTTGTGTTTGCTTATACTGCCGCAAGGCTCGCTTATATGGCTGACGAAATTACTGAGGCTGATTCTGTCATCCCTATTTCTGACAGTAAAAGGATGGACATTTTTTTACTGGACATTACTAGGGCAACTAATCCTTTCGTTGGTTGTATAATGGAGATTGGAAATTACCCTAAGAATGTTGCTAATCGTTCAGTAGGTGTTATAACCTTAAAGACTGGACTTTTTGTGCTAGAAAAGGATTTGTACAAATTGAAGAGATGTCAGTATCAGAAATTTCATTTGGAGGTCTGCCTAGATGAGCAGATAATACCTTGGGGCCTATGTATTTTAAAAATGCCGTCACATATCAATGGTGACAAATTACTTTTGTTGGAATGGCAGAAAATTAAGATACAGGCAAGTTTTAGCTATTTAAAGTTGTTGGTTCAATCTCTGAACTTGTTGATGCAGCTAATGCAAAATATTCGGAGCTTATAACTACTTATCCTGAGACCATCTTAGATCATTATGTCCAACAAATGTTTGATTCCCTTTTGGTGTATGAATCCAAACTACAAAAAGGGAAAATTAGTAAAATCTGCCATGATCAAACTGATTTTCGGCTGGGGAATATATTCACTTGGCCGCCTGAAGATCTTCACAGTAATTCTGGCAACAATGAACAGCATAATACTGCTGTTCCTCCACCAGATGGCAGTATTACATTGTCTGTTACTTATCATGATGTGGTGGCTCAATGGTCAGAAGAAGGGCAAAGTTCATCTACGTTTATTTGTGAAGAAGCTCCTGTTAAAGACTTAGGAGCTTGTAAGAAAGTTATTGTTACAACTGCACAGGTACATCAATCCAGTAAATCACCTGTTGTTAATGGTAACACTACTGTGGACAATTCTTTTCATCTAAATACTCCTACAATCTTCATTTTCCGCTCCCAGTAAAGGAGCAGAGTTATCAGTATTTGAAAGAACCTCAACGTGGACGGAGTCGGAGCCGCAACAAACGGAAATTAGAAGGTACTGTGAACTCACAAAATACAATAAAGAAGGCATTTATGAATGCCAAGAAGGACTAGTTATGAATCTATCCAATGTAACGTTAACAGAACATGAGCTGAATGTTTTAAGTAAAGGCTTATCGTTTATTCCAATCAGTAAATCTAATTTTACTGATGTTATTTTTGATGTAAAGCTGTTCGCCAGAAATTTGGCTCTGAAGGTTATGTTTAATGATTAAATGGGCACTTTTATTTGTGCAGATAACATGTTTTCCAAACCTAGTTCATTTATACCTAAAACTAATCCGCTAATTGCTGCTTTTGAAAAACTCTGCATACAAGATATCTATGACATGAATGTAAAAAATGTTAATAATTATCAATGGTATAAAAGACGTCAGAATTTGTCTAAAGAAGAGTTTGATGCCTTGAGAGGGTTAGAAAATAATACCAGTATCATGATTAGGCCTGCAGATAAGGGTGGACCTATAGTGATACTGGACAGAGTATGGTATGATCAAAAGATAGTTATTTTGAATGATACTACTTTTTATGAGAAACTGTCTCGCACACAGGCTGATACTATTATTTTTGATGTGCAAGTATTAATCAAATGTTTGTTTGAGATGAATTTATTTGACGGCAGTCTCTATGAGTATTTTTATAATAGTAAGCCAACTAGTCCCATCATACAGGGTCTCCCAAAAATACATAAGAGCAGGTTAGATCCACCATTAAGACTCATTGTGTCTGGAAGGAACTGGTGCACTGAGTCATTATCAATTTATATAGAGAAACATTTGAGACCAGGTCTTGATAAGTTCACACATGTGCTCAGAGATACTGAACATTTTCTTAGGGACCCACATGAATATACTACAACCAATAATAATGAGAACTTAATATTTGTTACTATGGACGAAGTTTCTTTATTTACAGTTATTCCAAATTCAGATGGCATCAACAGTACGATGCAATTTTTAAAGGTGCATATGGATTACAGACCCAGCAAAATTCAACTGTTGGAGAAACTTATTGAAATAGTACTTGAGCATAACATTTTTGTTTTTGGAGAACAGGTATATAAACAGTGCAATGGCATGGCTATGCGCACTTTGTGTGCCAATAGTTAAGCCAATGCGGTAATGGCCATATGGGAATTTGAACATATTCTACGGGGGCCATTTAATGAGCATATTCTGTTCTTCCGTAGGTTTGTGGATGACCTCTTTATCTTATGGAATAGCATGTTCTTGGTGCATTCATGGATTATGTGAACACTACTACACATTATTTGAGATTTACTTTTCATCATTCACAGACTTCAGTAGATTTTTTGGATGTATCAGTAATAAAAGATGGGAATGGAGTTATATATACTAAATTACACAGAAAGGACTGTTATGTCAATCATCTGTTGCATAGAGACAGTCTTCATCTTATGTATTCAGAAATGTTGCCTCTAACCAGTTGTATAGGGCTTCTAGATTAAATGCAAGGGATACTAATTTTTCAGCTGAGGTTGATACTGCCATTAGGAACTTAAGGGAGAGAGGCTATGAGGATCATATAATTCAAAGTAGTGTGGTTAATGTCACTAATAAAAGAAAAATAAAGCCAGAACATATTTTTCATCTGGCAATAGTGAGTATGTTAGGAGACAGAAGAGATCCAATGACATAAATCTGAAGTTTAAGGTGACATATACTACTGAAAATAGTAATTATACTGAAATCATTAAAAGAAACTGGGAAGTTCTTACTACAGACAGAGACATTTCCAGATTTATAGATTTTGAACCTAGATTCTTGTTTAAGAACAATAAGTCATTGAAACGTAGGTTATGCTATCCTAAGTATACACAGCGTAATTACTGTTCACATGGTAGTAGACCTTGTGGACATTGTAACTGGTGCACATACATTGACACGACACTAGCTCTAGTTTTGAACATCCTGATTATGGTACATCATATACTTTTAAAACAAATGCTACTTGTGATACTTCACACATAGTATATTTGGCTCACTTTATGAAATGTAGAATGTTCTACACTGGTAAAACTGATCGTCCTTTTAGAGAACACACCAGGGAGCATGTTAACAAGAGCAATAGCATTACTGACTCCACTCACAGTTTTCAGTTTTTAGTAGTTGTTAGAGTCTATGAGAATGTGAGACAAGGGGATATACGTAATAGAACTGAAGATCTGGAATCCACTTGGATTGTAAGGTTGAGGGGGGATGCAGAGCATGGACTAAATGAGTCTGTTCCTTTAAAACCTAAATTAAAGCTGAGACCCCTAAAGAGATAGTTTTAACAATATAATATAAGTAAGATATATAGCTTGTTTCATTGTTTTTATAAATATATATATTTTGTGTTTTAAAATGTTCATCGTGTGTTTTTAAATGTACTATATCTCTTTTAGTTTAAATATATGTCATGTGATTTTCAGTTTGTATAAAGGGTGTGTACTTGTTAGTGCTTTTTGATACACCTGATGATGCCTATTTGGTGAAAGTGCTTGTGTTACTGTTTGTGCACTGAAGTAAAAGTTTTTAAACTGGATACAGCAGCCGTTTCTGTGTCTTTCTCTACTCATTGTTCATATAACGTAATACAACATAACATAAGACAGCATAACATAACAACATAATATAGTGTAATAAAACATAATATAACATAGCAATGCAGGACACATAGTGTCACTCTATTATGCCCATCATTCTAATAGACAAAAATGTTCCCTCCCCTAGTGTCTTCATATGAAGTATTTAAGCAACTAGCATTTATTATATATCCTATTACTAAAACAGTTAAGATGTTTAATAGCAGAATACTGACTCAAGTGGAAGTTATAAAGAAGACATCCTGCATTTTTTTTAGGCAAGGCATAATGGATAGTACAATTCATCTGACTTTTTTCTTTCATTAACAGTTAAGACAAATAAGTGAGATAGTTGTCAGATCTGCATGAAGTTTATTAAAATGCATTGCTCAGGATAGTTGATTAAGCAGTGGTACACAGGAGTTGCTTGGATTCCATACTTACGAAGACTGACTCATCCTGCCCACTGTCACATGATTCACACCCAGCAAGATACTGCCTTAAAGGTATATTACTTTATTCACATTCACTGTATGTGACAGCCTGTTTTCCCTGAAAGCTAACATCTCCTTCATGCATTTGATATATACATATGTATGATCACTATTTAATAAGTATATCATAGTAATTCTAATTATGTGATTCAGGTGCATATGCATAATATTAAGTCCAGTGCAATAAAACTTTATTTATGTTCCCTATATCTCTAAGCTAATTCTTTAAAATGTAGAATATTGAGCAATCTCTGTTCCTTTCCTTTAAAGTTGATATCTTTCTGAATTTTTTATGACACAGATGTCTTGGCTGCCTGTTCTGTAGTTCAAATGTTGACTGGCTACTAACAGAAATTAGTAGTAAAAATGAGGTACAAAGTTTAGACCTTAACTTTCTGCCCAGGAGAATATGTGCTAGAGTTAGTCCAACAGTTTGCATGTGTGTGCTTCTGTGTTCAAGTAATGACAAATTACAATCTTATTGATCAAAATATTCAGACTTTTTCTAAATGTCATTGACTGTCAGACAGTCATGACATTCACATGTCCTCTCAATGTTGACTGTCTGACTCACCCTTTACAGCTGTCCACTTGACCAAAGTTACCACAGACTTGACATAACATTGGAATTCTCCTCCATTTCTGCAAAATCTTTAAAATCCTGACTGGTAAACTGTGATATATAATTGTTGGTGTATCTCATACCTTGAAAATATAAACTTCTTAATCATAATCATTAAGCTAATGGTGACATCTTTCAGTTGAACTTCTTCAAGCGAATTCAAATATTAATCCACATAAAAATAAAATAAATACATTTATTGTAGTAAACAAGTCAATTCCCAGATTCAACATTGGTAATGAAATAATTTTATGTTACAAGGTTGTTTTTTTATCTTTTTTTGAACATGGCACAGACTTTGCAGTTCTGAATCAGTTCAATCTGGAAAGACATAGATGGACAGTAAGTATGCAACATCGTGTGCTATCTTCTTAAGTTTTGCCATGTTTAGGTATGATTCACGTAGCTCTGCTAACAGTTGGTCAGGTAGCTACGTAGAAATAGTTACTTTATCTCCCTTAAATAGTAGTCCTGATGCAAACTCTAGATCAATTGTAAATGGAAAATATGTTCTACTAGCAGGACATAATGGTTGATTCCATCTACACATTGTGTCATGAAGATATCTTGCAGCATCTGTCACTCTGAGTTTTTTCCATTGTAAGTTTCAATTATAAGCTTTCAGCGCATGCTGATTATCTGTTATGAGTTGTACCACTGACACAATCCATAGCACTTTTAGCTGCTACCCAAGGACATGCTCTTTACAATAATTTAAGCAGGTTTTTATAAGAGTATCTGCACCATTTATAAGCTTCTCTGGTTATGCTGTACAGCTGGGTCATATTGCTGTAGTACAATAGCATTCCTGGCAGATGCAATAAGCCTTGTGAAAAGACTGTTTAAAGATACTTTGACATACTTTCTGGATTTTTATTATAAATGTACCTCTGGAAATATTTTATTACTACTTTTTTAATATGAGTGTATACAGGCTGTGACTATATGTCAGTTCCCTAGATGCACATGCAAGAGTTCTGACATCATGACATAGAAATGCTTCTAACCCTTGATAAACTGTTCCAATTTTTTTGAATTATAGATACTGTCACATAATAGCAGTTCAATGCTGTTACTACAGTTACTAGATTTCTCAGCAACTCAAAACCCTTTCTTGAACTGCTGAACAAGACCGTACTTTATTCATTGGTCCCCTCTACTCGTCACTCATTAGACCCATTATAGAGTACAGCGCCCCTTTTGGAATGTACCTCACAAGACATCTGCAGCAGCTGGAAAGGCCACAGAAGCACCTCACAAAGAGGATTACTGGCCTCAAACAAATGCCCTACACTGACCTCCTCAAAAAACTCCAGCTTTACTCCGTAGCATATCTCATACTCCGAGGTGATCTCTGCCTAACATATAAAGCTATGTCAAACCCAGAGCTGTTGGACATGCTACACCTAATGAAATCCCAATCCCTCCAAGCTACATGCTCTAGGGACCTAAACCTTGTCACCACAATAAACAGGACACGCTGGAGGGATAGATTCCTGTCCCAGAGACTTCCTATACTTTGGAACAAGCTACCCATCTATGTCAAGCAAAGTCCTTCATTAGCACTCTTTAATAAAAATCTTGATGAGTGGATGGGAAATAGGAAATACACCCTGGGGATCACTTCTGTGACTCTGCTGGACAGTGGCACAGGAAAATAACTTTCTTGGGTGGTGTAAGCTATGGAACCTTGCTGGCTAGGCTTACATAGGCCCTTGGGCCGATAGCCTAGTACCTACCTCTGAACCTATGAACCTATGAAACATCATACTGTGGCAGATTTCTTGCTGACACTGCAGTCTCTGACATGGTATGTGCAGACTTGGACACATACTGTCCCATTCACAGAAATTGTAGCACACATAATTTTTTAATAGATTTTGCATATTCATAATACAACTAAATTTGATAATGTGTTGAAAATCATTCCCTGTCAACATCTTTCTGACATATTTCATATTTCAAAGAGTTAACACATATCTGGTATTAATTTTATTGAGTTTCAAATCCTAAGATCTCAGTCCCTCCAACGTGTGATTAGTCATCTGGCATACTCCTACTATGCAGCCACCAGTCAAGAATGTCATCTCTGATATTAACCACTCCATTTAGTTACTTTACTATGGATGCTACCACCCTTTGGAGCATTTCCGAAGCTGGGAAGATCCTAAATAATATACCCCAGAGTCTTTAATGACCTAAGCATGCATTGGAAGTGCAAAATTTGGAGGTGTTTTCACCTAAAGTGATCACCAGCACCCTTGGTTACATTAAACACAAAAAAGACTCAATCAGTAAGCAAAGTTGTTTCTACTTCTTCCTTAATTTCAAGTAGATATAACTTTCTCTTTCTCCATTTGATAACTCATTAGCAACTCTGAGTTGTGGCATGTTATGACTCTAGCACGGGTAAAAACCATATGCTCAATCAATGTAAATATCTTGTGAAGAGTGAATGCTATTGAAAAGATTAATACAGCAGTGTTATCAGTAAAAGATCTGCTTTAGATAAATAATTCTCATCACATTCACACTCATTACATCAGTGCTATAACAAGCACAGAAACCCAGATTCTTTTTTCATAAAAGTTTCACAACTGACCTCTTCATCATTCTTCATTCATGCATTTGTATCAGTTGGCTGCAGCACCTCTTATTCTAACTTTGTTATCCTCATTCAGACTTCCCTTCTTCTTACCCACCCATCTGAGATACTTGAAGCTGATAATATTTTTCATTGTGTTCCTGTCTATCTCAGTTTTAAGCTTCTTTTGATTTCTTCCATTTACTGCCATGACCCTGCTCTTGTCTATACTGAGTTTCCCCCATGTGCCTTCAGTTTTGCATTCCAGTCCCCTTTAATTTTCTGATGTTCCTGTTCAGAGTCTCCTGTTATGCCACATCATCTGCAAGCAGCAGCTTTATGCTACTTGTCCCCTCTGACCTGTTTGCTAATGCAGTCCCTTCACCACAGTGGGCTCAGTGCTGAACCCAGATGCACACCCAGTCTCATTAAGAACTCCTCTGTGAATCGAAGCAATGTTCATACTGTCATTGTATTGCTATCCAAAGCCTTCAATAATTCTTCTTATGTTTCAAGGACTCTGAATCATCACAGGCATACAAACTATGGTATGATCAGTGCTTTTATATGCCAGAGAAACCCAGACAGTAAAGGCAAAGCAACTGAAGAAGGTTAAGGTGATGGAAGTGAAATGCTTCAAATCAGTAGTAGAATCCACCCTGTGGGACAGATGAGGAAATGAGGCCATCAACGCAGAACCCAAAGTAGCTGAAATTACAGATAAGTTTTAAAAGAACAGATTGCAGTGGTTCTGTCACATGTGCAACAAAGCAGAAGCAATGAGATAAAGCAGATTTTGGAAAGACATAAAGAAGGTAGAAGGAGTTGAGGACAACCAGCCAAAAGATGGATGGAATGTATTACAAAAGACCTGAAACAAGTGGGCATAACTTTCAAGGAAGGAAGGTGAGTGGCTGTGAATAAAAATTAGTGCTGGTAGTTGACATGATACCCTGACCATATTTAAATGAGAAAAGGGCTTTAATGGTTTCCTATCTTAGAAATCATATAACCTATACATATAATATCGAGCACTTTTGTTCAGCTAGACCTGAGCTTTCATATGAGAATGAGAAATTCCTCTCTGAGTGATTATTTCATGTGACATTTACAGCAATGTGACAAGCTATGCTTATTAGTATAATTAATATAATTAATAATATAAAATATTGAATATATCTTAAGATGGACACTTTACAGTACAAATATCAATAATAGTCATCTTCAACATTTTCTAAGGTTTTCCTTGATGCCGTACAATAAGTTGTAAGTTATCTTGAAAGATTCTCGGTTGATATAAGCTATAAAAAACAGAAAGTTTTCTTTTTAGAGATGAGTAGTAGCCTTCTTTTAGAACTTTGTGAGTTAGTGAATCTGTGTGCTTAATAAAAGGTAGCCCATTTTGTCACTTAAAACCAGTTTCGGAATAAAGGATTAGCTAGGTGGAAAAATTTATAGATTTTATCCTCTATTATTTGTATTTTGTTGGTAATGTATGCTGAATGTAAGATTTGTAGAGGTATTAGAGGCTAGTATATTCTTAACAATAGCTAAGTAAGCTTTTTGGGAGAAGAAGTGTGAGATTTTATAGCAATGTTTATACTGTGTTAATACCTTGCTGTATATAAAGTTAATATCTGCAGTAAAAATTAAAGAAGAGTCAAGGATAAGACCTAGAGGGTTTCTCAGTAGCATTTGGAATAGTGTTATCTTTATTATCAGTTATATGAATGAGTAGAATATAGAGTAATTTCTTTGAAGAGGAGCAGATCATTACATTAATTTTCGTGTGATTGATTAGAAGACTGTTGAGATAAATCCAATCACACAACTTAGTGAAGTCTTTTTGGAGTCTGTTTTGTAGATAGAGTGGACATTATTGGACTGTAAGAGAAGCATATCATCTGCATATATAACCAGTTTGAGATTAGGAATCTAAATTGGGAGGTCATTGATAAAGAAAGAGATTACAAAGGATCTTAATGACAGAGCCCTGGGTACTCCTGTGTTCAGAAGGCCAATGGAAGAAGGAAAGTTATTGTGGCATACTTGGAAGGACATGTTTGTAGATATCTCTGAAACCAGTGAATAGTGTTAAAGACAAAACTCAGTTTAGCTAGCTTATTAAGAAGCATGATATGATTCCCAGTTTCAAAGGCCCTGCTGTGAGCGTCTGTTCATTTATGTTTCAGTATATGGCATCCGTATTATGTAGGCTGTTAAGTGCTAAACAAATTATGAAAACCATGCTCTGCATAGCAAAGTAAATTATAACAGTTAATGTGGGTTAGTAGTTAGTTTTACAGAAGTTTTGAAATTTTTTTATAATGGCTCAGAGATAAGAGATGGGACTTTAGTCACTCAGCTTTTCGGAAGAAGAGAGTTTTGGTAGTGGAATAATGACTGATTTTTTGAATGCCATAGGGAGAGATATAATGGTTAAAGAAATGTTGAAGATGTGAGTAAGTAGTTTAGCTATCTTACCAACAGCTAACTTTAAGAAGTTAGGGTTTAGCTTGGAGAAGTTGGCACTTGAAGTGTTAGGTTTCTGCAGTAGGGTTTTGTTTATTTGCAAAAATAAGTAAAATGTTGAGATGTAGGAGGCAAGAGTGTATAATGCAGTGGTAGAGAAAGCATTTTGTTCACCTGTGGGGAGGTATAGAAGGGGAAATGTATTTGTAATGTTAGTTATGGAATTCTGTAGATGGTGCACACAGTTGTTGGCAAAGAGAATGGATTGCTGAATATAGCATGAATGCTTGTGTCATCTTATCTAGAAATAGTAAAATGTAACCATCTTCCAAAATTATTGTTTTTAGTTTTCTAAATCTTCATAACCAAAAGAAGACTGATGTGTTTTACTGCTTTTCTGTCAAGGCAGACCCAAGGAGTCAGGCAAAATGCCAATGATAAAAACCAAAATGGAAGATAGCTGGAATAAATTCACCACAATAACTGAAATAAAGTAGATCCACAGCAATGTAAAATAAAATCCACTGGTTTAATGAACAAAGGTGAGCACTTGCACAATGGTCAACATTGCTTCATCAGACAAGTGATTAACAAACAGATAAATCTTATATATTCTACACCAAATTCAAACTAACCAATCCTATCACATATAATTAATTGCCCTAGTTACTACACACACAATAAAAACAACTACATCATGACTTTTAAAGATTTCAAATACTAGAGCATATAATCTAATCACACACATAAATACATTAATATATAAAAATATATAAAAAATATGTAAAAAAAACTTCCTAGCCTGCTGATATATCTAGATTATTGTAGTGTATTAGAATCACTTCAGTTTCCTAGATTTTAGGGATGGTTTAAGAGGGACACAGTCATTTACAACTTGCCCTCTATGTGCTCCTAATCTCAAAATCCATTGAAGTTCCATATTTTTGTTGAATTTATTATGTCCCCCATCCTACTATTTATACTCTGTACATGCAACAATTGAAACAGAAATGTATGTTCTT
This sequence comes from Protopterus annectens, assembly GCF_019279795.1. Classification (NCBI taxonomy): domain Eukaryota; kingdom Metazoa; phylum Chordata; order Ceratodontiformes; family Protopteridae; genus Protopterus; species Protopterus annectens. Next base: position 556,644,826 of record NC_056728.1, read on the forward strand.
CATTCTTAGACAAGGTGCGCTTTGACAAGGCACTATATTCCTGTCCATTCCTTGTACAATATAGGTGGTCCCTAATATGTTCCTTAAGGTGGCAATTGGTCTTGCCTACATAAAATTGAAAACATGTTTTACAATGGGTCACATATACCACATTACTTGTGTTACAGTCCGCTGAGGACCTAAGTTCCCAAAGATGCCCTGTCCCAGGATGTTTAAAGAATCTGGATTCATCAATGTGCATGCAGTATGCACAATTTCCACACTTATGTGTACCATAACCTATATTCTCTATCGTCCTAATTATTCTTGGATAGCAGAGCTGTTGTTTTAATTTTTTTCTATTTTCAAATATTTAAAAATAGAAAAAAATTAAAAATAGAAAAAAATTGGCAAGACCAATCTTGCTTTTCTGTCTAACTGAGGAATCCAACCATCTGAAGCATGGATTTGAGTAGCACTGGGACATACTCAGTCATAGAGTTTAAGATTCATGCTGTTCTAGAGAATCTCTGCATGATTTTGTGATTTACTTAAGTTTTTGAAGGTGATATAGTCCTACCAGAAGCATACCAGAGTATGGTTTCCAGTAGTGTATGCAATGCCCAAATGACAGAAGCCACTGAAATGGTACGTTTAGAATGTTTTACTGTACTATATACACATACCAGTCAAACATCAAGCTCTGCCATTCTTGCAAAGTTCACTTTTAGAATCATTCCCAGCTTGTGGGTCTACTCATTATCAATCTATTTGAAGTCATTTGCACACACACACACACACACACACACACACACACACACACACACACACACACACACACACACACACACACATTTGGAGTCATATGATCCTTTAATCATGGTGTCATGAACGAACAATCCACTCTGAGAATTGCTTGTACAAATATGGACAAACTACTGAATGGATCTTTGGGTGACATGTTTCATTTTGTTGTCATTAAAGTGCTTGTGTATACATGGACAAACTACTGAAGGTGTTGGGGATGTTTCATTTTGATGTCAGTGATGTGTTTGTGCACACATGGACAAGCAGCTGAAGGGATCACTGACAGAGATGTTTGATTGTGATGTCAGTGAAGAGCTTGTACATAACATAAAAAAGTATTATAGTGGTCCTTGGATGAAATGTTTCATTTTGATGTCATTTAAGTGCTTAAAAAAACTCAAAAAACAAATGTTTTGAAGCAAAGCAAGTGCAGATAACAGTAAAAAGCCAAACGAATAAGAAAACTGCACCAAGCTGATACACCAAGAATTTAACGATAAAATAAAAAATAATACAAACAGTGGTGAGCGCTTTCACGACTAAATTCGTCGCTTCATCAGACACATGAATGAAACTAAAAACAGCATTTATAGTCTAACTAATAGTCAACTGACATTTAGAAATCACGTTTGTTTAAACTCATCACAGACCCTATTTTAGGATGATTAAAACATATATACAAAGTAACAGAAATTTTTTATAAAAACATGTACATATATATAGGAAACAAGTTAAAATACTTTAAAACTCACTATTAAATATAGTTAAATACATAGCACATGATAAAATAAAACTAAAAATCTAGTCTCACTATAAAAATCTATACAGGTATATGAATATAGGAAGTGTGTGTGTATATATATATATATATATATATATATATATATATATATGTATATGCACTAATGAGGTATATATATATATATATATATATATATATATATATATATATATATATATATAAAATAAAAAACACAAATATAAGTGTAAATATGTAAACACATAAGGTTAACATTTCGAATGACGAGATTTCAGAACTCAATACCAGTTACCCCTCAAGCTCATTCTACAGAGAATAGCACTGTAAATAATGTTTTTTTTAGACAAGAACTCAAAAGGAGAGTTCACTTTACAAAACCCATTGCCCTTCAAAATGCACTCAAGGAGTGCCACGAAGCAGGGGAGAATACAGAGACATCAGAGCCAGGAACGGACAGCACAACAGATGAAGAGAAGATGTACCTAAATACAGGTTTGGTCATAAACATTTCCTCATTGACTTTAAATAAAGAACAGAGTGAGTTATTAAACAGGAGCCTGTCGTTTATTCCAGCTAAACGGGCAGATTCAGCAGAAATGCTGAAAGACCTTAGACTCCTTGGCAGGAGCCTTTCTTTGAGAAATATTTATTCAAACAATGATGGACAGGACAATGCTAGTAGTTGTACTTATAGAAAAACGAGCACCTTTATCCCAATAATGCATCCAGGGATACAAACTTTTATTAATGTATGTGAGACTGGTTTTAGAAACTTATGTACATAAGGAACGAAAAATAGTTTCTGTAATTTATCTGTTTATGAAAATAGAGCTTTACAAGAATTGAAAAGCATGCACTCTATTAAAGTTAAACAGGCTGATAAAGGTGTAGGGATAGTTATACTTGATAAAGAGCTGTACTTAAAACAGATGAGACTTTTATTACAGGACACACATACTTATCAATGCATTACCAAAATAGTTGTGAATGGGGTTATAGAAAAGGTATCCTTTTTGATTTTTGATTTACTAATGACTAATTTGATAGATGAGCAACTTTTTAAGTTCTTTAGCATTGATCATCCAGTTATACCAAGAATATATGGCCTACCTAAGATACAGAAAAAACATTGAAACACCACCAATGAGGCCGATTGTATCAGGAGCGGGATGGTGCACAGAGCCACTCTCTTTATATGTGGAAGACAATCTACACTGTCAGATGGATGCTACACTATTTTACAAGATACCAAAATATTTCTAGAAAGATTACATAACAGAGTTATCACTATAGAAGATGACTATAGTTTTGTTACTATGGACATAGAGTCATTATTTACATGTATACCTAATGACTGGGGGTAAAGAAAGTTAGGGAATTCCTCACCCTAAATAGATGTTACGAAAATGAGAAAATACAACTTATCTGCAACCTTCTCGAGATTATATTAGAAAATAACATCTTCGTATTTGAGAATGAGTTCTATCTTCAGAAGGTTGGCATGGCTATGGGCATTGCCTGTGCAAATAGCTACGCCAACCTAGCCCTAGTGAGTTGGGAACAACAGTCACTACTTTCTGAGACTAACCTTTTTCTAAATAACATTCTATGGTACGTCCGTTTTGTAGATGATGTTTTTATGCTGTGGAAAGGAAATGTGAGTGAACTTACCAATTTTGTGAATTATTTACATACCAAACCCAATTTCTAAAGTTCACTTACCAACATTCAAATATTGAGATTGACTTCTTGGATGTAAAAGTCAAGAAATCCGATTTGAATGAAATAAGTAGTAGCATCTACAGGAAACCTACCCGAAGGAATGCTTTACTACATAAAACTAGTATGCATCCTAGGCACATCCCTAGGAATGTACTTAAAGGACAGGTTTACAGGGTTTTGCGGCTACACAATAGGGATGATGAAGCAGAAGTAGCTTTAGCCAATATGTAATGTGAATTTTTAGAGAGAGAGGCTATTTTGTACAGGAGATTGACTCCACTATAGAGGAAGATTGGAAACAAAGAAGAAATAGATGCAAACCTTATTTAACGTATAATACACAGAATGACCATAGTGACAATCCTGCCCCTGGTAATAATGGATTCAGAGTTGTGTTCCAATACTCAAGTGATGTAAATGAATACGCTAGAATTATTAAGAGAAACTGGCATATTTTACAGGAAGTACCAGGGCGTCTAGAAAAAAAAATGGGAATGTTCCGTCATTCTCTTTTAGAAATAATAAGTCCTTAAAACAACATCTATGCAATAGAATGGATTTATATAAACCTACTCAATCAGTACGTAAAGGTACTTTTCCATGCAGGCGATGTTCTGCATGCAAATATTTATACAGTAATAGGACTTTCACACATCCTACATGTAAATTTACAATTACAAGTTATAATTATGTTGACTGCAGAACTGAAAACATTGTTTATTTTTCTTTTTGCCAGAAATGCTATGTGTATTACGTGGGCAAGACTAGCAGAATGTTCAAGGATAGAATCCTAGAGCATGTTCGAGACATATATAATGGAAAGGAAACCAATGCTTTAGCTGACCATGTTAAACAGAATGATTCTACACACACCTTTAGGTTTTTTTGCCATCCAGGTTGTTCATCTAAATATAAGAGGTGGTGATATAGAAAATCTAACGGAAAGTATTGAGCAGAAATGGATTCTCTCACTTAATGCTGAGAGATATCCTGGCCTCAATGGTATTACTTCTTTAAAACCCTTTCTGAAATCTTGTCGCTTGAAATGATAACCTTATGTGTTTACATATTTACACTTATAGTTGTGTTTTTTATTTTATATATATATATATATATATATATATATATATATATATATATATATATATATATACCTCAGTGCATATACATATATATATATATATATATATATATATATATATATATATATATATATATATATATATACACACACACTTCTTATATGCATATACCTGTACAGATTTTTATAGTGAGACTAGATTTTTAGTTTTATTTTATTATGTGCTAGGTATTTAACTATATTTAATAGTGAGTTTTAAAGTATTTTAACTTGTTTCCTATATATATATATATATATATATATATATATATATATATATATATATGTACATGTTTTTATATATATTTTCTGTTACTTTGTATACATATATATATATATATATATATATATATATATATATATATATATATTTATATGTTTTAATCATCCTAAAATAGGGTCTGTGAAGGGTTTAAACAAACATGATTTCTAAATGTCAGCTGACTATTAGACTATAAATGCTGTTTTTAGTTTCATTCATGTGTCTGATGAAGCAACGAGTTTAATCGTGAAAGCCCTCACCACTGTTTGTATTATTTTTTATTTTATCATTAAATTCTTGGTATGTCAGCTTGGTGCAGTTCATTTAAGTGCTTGTATGTACATGGACAAACTACTGAAGGGGTCATTAGGGGAAATCCTTCATTTTGATGTCGGTGAGGTGCTTGCACAGTCAATCTACTGAATGAATTGTTGGAGGAAATGTTTCAATTTGATGTCAGTCAGGTGCTTTTGCAGAAATAGGCAAACTATTAAAGGGGTCACTGGGGGAAATTTTTCATTGTGATGTCAGTGAAGAGCTTCTATATATACGGAAAATTACTGTAGTGATCTTTGGGTGAATTGTTTCATTTTTTATGTCATTTAAGTGCATGTGCAGGGGTCATTGAGTAAAATGTTTAATTTTGATGTTCGTGAAGTGCTTGTACATATATGGACAAACTACTGAAGGAGTCGGGGGAAATGCTGCATTTTGCTATAAGTGAAGTGGTTGTGCATACATGAATAAAGTACTGAAAGGGTCGTTTGAGGAAATGTTTTATTGTGGTATCAGTGAAGACCTTGTATATACTCGGAAAACTACCGGAGTGATCTTTGGATAACGTTTCATTTTGATTTCATTTAAGTGCATGTGCATACATTGACAAACTACTGAAGGGGTCATTGAGTGAAATGTTTGATTTTGATGTTTAGTGAAGTGCTTGTAAATGCATGGATAAACATCTGAAGCGGTCATTGAGAAAAATGTTTCATTGTAATGTCAGTGAAGTGTTTGTGTGTACATGAAAACATTTATTTATTTTATTTATTTTACATTTCTTTACTGGGAAAGTCTGACTGGGCAATGACCATTTTCAGCAGAGACCCGGGAAGAAAAGCTCCGCATAAAGAAAATACAGCATAGAGTTATGTAACAAAAACATATTAACAAATTAAAAAGAAGTGTAAACAAACTTACATTATTCAAATCAATGCACATGTGAAATTTGCACGATAGTAGTTGAGACAACAGTATAGTACAAATTAATACAGAAATGAGAGTAACAACAAAATATGAGTACGTAGATAATCCAAGTCAGCATTAAAAAGAATTCACAGTGTATATCAACAGACATTGAGTAGATTAGTAGGAAGAGAGAGACTGACAGAGAAGAAGTCAGATATGTGTGGGAATACTCAAGCAGGGGTATTGCATGCACATTGCCATGTATCTGATAAAATACATTTTGAGTAGTTTCTTAAATTGGGTTGTGTTGTTAGTAGATCTGACATTATGGGGTAAAGAGTTCCAGGCTTTAGAAGTGAAACAGGAATATAGTGATTCTCCTGAAGAATTATTGGCTTTAGAGAAATGTAGTAAACATTTATTTGTTGAACCAAGTGAGCGAGTGTTAGCGTAGGGGAGTAATAGGTAGTGAAGAGCTGGTATCTTTTCAGGGTTATAGATTAGATTGTGGGCCATGGTTAAGTTTAACTGGTTATATGCTAGAAGGTATGGCAATTCCATCCAGAAAATGTTTTTAAGAGGCAGACAGTAGTGATATCTACAGGCTGAACTGGAGGCAAACTTAGCAATTTTGTTGTGGCATGTATTTAATTTTTCTAAGTCAGTTTTTTAAGGTTGGTAAGGATAGGAGAGGAATATAAGTAGAGTTGCCAGGAGGTATGTTCTGGCAATGGCAGCTCCTGAAGAGTCTGTTAAGAATTTGTTATTTCTATAGAAGGTACCCATATTTGTATGGCCTTTCTTCATCGTTTGTGATATGTCTGAGTCAAATCTTAGCTTATCATCTTTTAAGACTTCAAACAGTTTGGTATAAGGTTCAGAAGTGATTTTTGTGTTGTTGTTGGCTGTGATATGGAATGTTAGGGAGGAGTCAACTGATTTGGTAGGTTAAAAGATCATAAGTATTGTTTTGTCGAGATTGAGTATGAGCTGAGAGTTTGACAACCAGTTCTCAATTTCATTAAAGGTCTGTTGTGTTCTCTCCTGAAGTTGTTGCATGGTAGGGGCTGCGCAAATGAATGTAGAATCATCTGAATGTTGGATAATGGTAGCTTGTGAAGTAGCTGTGTTGAGGTTTTTAGTAAAATGACTGAAGAGGAGAGGACCACGAATGGAGCCCTGTGGGACCCTAGGGGTAATAGGAGGAGTGGGGAGAGGTCATTATGCCATTTAATGGCCTGCTGGTGACCAGTTAAGTAACTCTGGAACCATGAGAGACTACAGTGATTAACTTTTAGGTCAGAGAAGGTAGTCAATAGTTTATTATGGGAGACAATGTCGAAAATCTTAGACATGTCATGCAAAACTGAAGAGACTAAGTTACCAGTGTTCCTATATTGGTTTATCATATTGGTGAAGCTGAGAAGAGATGAGAAGAGCCATAGTTGTACTGTGAGAAAGTCTGAAACCATGTTGGGAAACAGCTAGTAAGTTATTGGCTGTAAGGTATTTCATACTTTGTAAATGTATGCATTTCTCCAAGAGGGTGGAAAATGAGGAAAGAATAGCTATGGGTCTGTAATTAGCAAGTTCAGCTGATAATCCACCTTTGTGCAGGGGTATTATGTGGGCAGTTTCCCAGAGAGATGGAACATAGTTTTCAGCAGTGGAGTGGTTAAGCAGGATAGAAACATGGTAGGATATAGCTTCAGCTGCTATTTTTAGTAATTCTGATGGAAGATTATGTAGTAATTCTGATGGAAGATTATGTGCTGCATTTGTGGTGGGTTTTAGTTTTTTTAGAAGTTTCTTTGTAGTTCTGGAAGGGATGGGGTAGCATGAGAAGATGCAATTTATGTTGTCTGGATTGGGTGTTGTGTGAATATCATTAGGGTTTGCTTTAGTAAAAGCTAGAATGCTTTCTGTAAAGAATCTACTAAATTATTCAGCAATAGTTCCTGAGCTGGTAGGTAATGTGGAGGAGGGAGTAGTAGTGCCGCCGGGGTGGAGAATATTATTGATTGTAGCCTACAATTTCTGTGTATAGTATTTTTTTGTCTTCTTTTATTTGTTGTTTAACCTTATTTCTATGTTGTAGGTAGGTTACATGATCTAGCTGAGTTTTGCTAGTATGCCATGAGATCCAGGCCTCATCCCTTAGCTTGAGGAGAGTTTTAGTTTCAGGGGTAAGCCATTGGGAATGACTGGATTTAATTCTAACTGTTCTGGGAGGTGCCATACTGTTGAGGATGTTGAGGAAGGTGTTATTGAAGTGACTGACTGCTGCATTTAGGGGAAGGTTTTCAGTTAGAACCAGTTGCAATGCTTTAGAGTGTAAATTACCTCCTGTGGACTGAAGTTATTTTATTGCGAATTTGATGGTAAACTATGTGCTTAGAGTGGTAAATGTGTTACCTTAACAGGTAGGTAGTTATGTAGTCACTAATGTTGTCTGGTGGGCAACTGATGTTTAGGTAATAGGAGGGTTTGTTTATTAGGGCCCAATCAAGAATGGAGTTCCTATCAGATGTTTTGTCTATTCTAGTAGGAGTTTGTGTAATTTGTGAGAAGCCAAAAAGATTGATGTGGTTGCTTGGATTTTTGGAGTTACAAGTTGACCAATCAGAGTTCAGGTCACCCAAAATAATAGTTTCTTGTGAGGTAAGATTAGTAATACTTCATAGGATATACTCTATAGTGGATATATTGCTTCCAGGTGGGATATAACTGGCAGCCATGGTTATATGCTTATTAGAATTAATTTGTAGTTTGCTAAGAAGTAGGCCAGTATTATTAAGTATGGTTATATTTAGATCCAAAGGTTGTACGTTTAAGTTGCTAGAATAGAATAGCTACTCCCCCACCTTTTTTATTAGTTCTGTCAGAACGAAGTATGTTATACCCAGAAGGAGAGATTTCATTGTCAGGGATATGGGGTTTAAGCCAAGTCTCAGTTAGGATGGCTAAGTCTGGGAAACAGTGCAATAGAATAGCCCCTGGTTCATGGACTTTATTAACTAGACTTTGGACATTCAAGTTGAGAAAATGCTACCTAAAAATAGCAGCAGAAGCCCTAGCTTATCTGGTCTCTATCTTAATTAATAAGTCCTTATCAGAAAGCTATGTCCCCGCACTGTGGAAAATATCCTACATCATTCCCCTCCATAAAGGTGGCTCCTCCACTGAACTTTTGAATTACTGCCCCATAGCCATCCTTTCTCCACTTTCCAAGATACCTGAGAAATGCATCCATTCTCAAGTCTTAGACTACCTCTTATCTAATAACCTCCTTTACAGCACGCAGTATGGCTTCAGGCCATACCACAGCACTACTACCGCCTTACTCTCTCTCACTAATGTTTTCCTTTATCATAAAAATAATGGCCTGTTCTCCTCTGCTATATTTTTGGATCTATCCAAGGCTTTTGACATGGTATCACACAAACTACTAATCTGTGTTCTCACTACCCTATCCCTTTCCCAATCAGCTACTGATTGGTTTCGCAGCTATCTAACTGGCCACCAACAATCAGTTTTTGGCATAATAACCTATCTCCTCAACTTCCTGTAACACTCTGCATTCCACAAGGCTCCATCCTTGGTCCCCTACTATTCTCACCCTTCAACAATGATCTATCCACAACCACCAAGCATGGTTCTCTTATACAGTATGCAGATGACTCCACCCTCATCTGCTCAGCCCCAACTATACCTGAACTTCACATCATCACACAGGAAGCCTTTTCATCTATAGAGAACTGGCTATCTAATGTCTAGTTATTACTCAACCCGAACAAGACTAAACTCCTTATCTTCCAAACCACTGAATCTAACCCAATTATCCCCCACTTTAATATTCTAGATAAAAAGAATACAGTCATCTCCTCAACAGAACACACCAAACTACTTGGTGTTGAGATTGATAACAATCTCAGATTTGACACTCACATTTCTCTTACCATAAAAAAGGTTCACAAAAAACTAGGTGCATTGTACAGAAACAAACAATTCCTCACTAAGACAGCCAGAATTTCTGCTGCCAATTCCCACCTAATCACCACTTTACTCTATGCCTCTCCTATACTTACCTACCTTAAACAAACAGACCTAAACAAGCTCGAGGCTTGCTACAATACAGCTGCTAAGTTTGCCACTGGTGCATCTTATCGCAGCCACCACTGTATCTCACTTACAGACCTTGACTGACTTGAACTCCCTCAACTTCTTCACCTGAATCAACTATCTCTCACCCACAAGTTAGTAAGCCATTCTCTTAAAGTCCCATCCTTTCAAAACCTTCTCCAGCCCTACTGCTCCACTGGACCTCTATGTTCCAGCAGCAAAAATCTATTTCTAGTGACCAAACCCAAGAACTCAGCGGGAGAAGCACTATTTTCCTGTATCATATCCAGATTATGGAACAATCCCCCCCCCCCCCATAACCACACTACTTTCTTGCCATCACTTCAAGTCTGCACTAAAAACTCACTTAAAAAGTCTCTGGTTATGCCCACGCACCATTCCTGACTAGTAACCCTCCTTTTACCTCCCCTTCCTCTCCCCTCCACTAGCCACCCTGCCTCACACCATCTGATCATTGCATTCCTTCCTCTGCAGGCTCTGGCTCTTCCTTTACCCACCCCTTCCCTCCTCACTCAATTTCTCGGACCTGTTATAACATGCTTAACTACCTCACTTCATCTCAACTCCAAATACATATCCAACTGACTTACACCTAGCTTCCTCTCGCTACCATGTATACTACTCACTCTGTCTCCTTTCTTCTCCTTTATCTTGCCCTTCCATCCCATTAGCACTTCTACCTTGTTCCACCTTCATATGGAGTTTTTGCTTTTTATCTGCATGAGTTTAGTGCAATATTTATATATAACATTTAGGAATATGAGTTTAAAACAGTATCCATTTGAGCTTAGAACTATCTGTATATACACTCTACCTTTATTTCTAGCCTCTAGCTAGATATTGGTATTGTTCATTACTATGTTTCGTATTGTATGTATAGCTAATGTTTACTGCAGTATGTATTATTTGCTATTGTATGTATATTCAATTGTTCTTCATGTTCTCTGCTGCTCATTTATTGTTCTGTGGAACCTCTGGGACTCCACTGAAAAAGGACCTGTGTCCAGTTGGAATTTCCCAGTAAACAAATATAAATAAATAAATAAATACATACATAATAAATAAATAATAGATCTGAGCTTTTATGAGGTATGTTAAGTGGTTTTGATGTATGAGTGTTGGTAGAGTGGAGTTGGTTTGGCACTAGATTAGGGGGTATGTCACCACTGGTTAGGTGTTTTGTGGCTACATAAGCTATTATTTGCATGCATATGGTGATGTGCATGTGGTATCTGAATGTAATGTTTTTTGTAGGTGCACTGACAATAGCAATTCTATGAAATTGTTGGACTAAGATAGAAGTGTTGAGGATGCTGGGTGATATTTCAAAATGAGTTGTTTGCTTAGATGTTTGGTAGTACTTAGTATGTTTATGGTTATATGGAAATGGTAAGATATGAAATGTGAAGTTAAAGTGAGAAGTGCAAGTGTTAACATAAAATGAATAAACATACTTGCATGTAATAGTGGGAAAGATTAAGTTGTTACAAATAGTTTGGTTTGCAATAGTAGGATATATATAGGAATTAGCGACTTAAATATTATTTAAGGTTAATAGAGTATGTGTCTGTGAATGAAAAGTAAATGAAATGTGAGAATTAAAAGTGAATAGGGTAATAGTAGAGAAAACTAGAGACAGTAGGGGAAGGACCAAACAAATTAGATAGTTATAGGCAAGATAAAAGGCAGTGAAGTAATGAGAAGGGACTAGAGCTTGTAAAATGGGTATCAGTTAAAAAGGGAGAAAGGTTGATTGCCTGTGGCCAGTGATTGGCTGTGGGATGAGATGGGGAGCTTAGGGTGAAAATAAATGTAATTGTAATGGGGGCAGGTGAGAATGGGGGGCAGGGTAGGGGAGCATAGTGAAGCCTGAGTGTAGCGAGAGCAAAACAGAGTGATTAAATAATGTAGAACCAGGTATTAGCAAGCAGAGGCTAATAAACAGTGTAATTCAACTCGGGAGTAAGTCTGACGGTGGAAGGACTATAGATTTGTTTGATGCAATTACCATTAGTATTGTTAACATTCACTAAAGCATATAGTGGCTTGGTGCTGGTGTCCAACTGAATGTGCATGCCACAGCATTAAACAGCTAGGTGAAAATAATTATTTTCTAAAAAGTCTATACGATTTCTTGTTGGACTACTAGAGCATTTACGTCATAAACATATAGGGATTAACCTACAATGCATTCGATGAGTCATTTAGCCTGTGTTCTCAATCCAGCGGCAGTGAAGATTAATTCCTGGATGACATCTGTGTGTATAGGATTATGTATTTCTTTAGAGCAATACCAAGGTTACACGTTTAGCTGAAAATAAAGTGTAGAAGGCAGATAATTAGGATCCAAGTTTAGCAATCTAAGTTGAACAGTTAATACATAGTTCAATGTAGCATAAAAATAACTAGCAATGCAATTCACTCATCAGTGTAGTTCCAACCTAAGAAAGTGGAGTTACTAACACTAATTAAAAACCACAAGAATGCTTATTGACTAAATTCTGCTCAACTAGCAAGTAATAAAACACTGGTTGATTTAAACACTGAGCAGAAACAAAATATGTTATTTCAAAAGCTAACATTTCAGCCAGGCAATACACTGATTCAGTGTAGTAAAACTCAATAGTCTGCACTATTAAATAAAACAGGAGTGGCAATTCCTATAAAGGAGCAGATACTGTACATAAGAAAGGTCAGTGTGAATGCTGGATGCTCGAATGGCTCAAACAAATCATTACTATAGTATGATAAGCCTTGGAAAGCAATGTATACATCAAATACAGAAAAAAAACACTTGTAACATGGTAACTAGTTAAAACACTCAAGTTGATTCAGCAATTAATCCAAAACAGCATTTACATGGTGAGCACACTTTGCAGTTAGAACTAGTGAAGTGATTCAGCATGTAACACAAGCTAGCTGGGATTATAAAATAGGCACCCAAAGAGCTTCTGCTATTAGTAAACTCCTGCAGACCTTGGGAAGGGAAGAGTAATGAAATGTCCAGCAGGTTGACAGGTTGAAAAGTAGTTACAGACTATTCAGTGCAGGACCCAGTCACCGAAGCTAAGCAATGTGATAAAAACAATCAGCCGGCTTAAGGACACAGGTCAGTTAAATAATCTAGAACCAAGTATTAGCAAGCAGATGTTAATAAACAGTGTAATTCAATATGGGAGTAAGTTTAAGGCTGAAAAATTAGACAGGTAGCCTGTGTTCTCAATTCAGTGGCAGTGGAGATTAATTCTAGGATGATTTTGGTGTGTATATTGTTATGTATTTCTTTAGAGCAATACCAGGGGAACAAGTTTAGCTGAAAATAAAGCGGAAAAGGCAGAGAATTATGATCCAAGTTTAGCAATCTAAGTTGAACAGTTAATACATACTTCAGTGTAGCATAAAAAACAGACAGCAATGGAATTCCCTCATAAGTGTAGTTCCAGCTTAAGAAAATGCTGTTACTAACACTAATTAAAAAGCACAAGAATGCTTATTGACAAAATTCTGCTCAAATAGCAAGCAATAATACACCGGTTGATTTAAACACAGAGAAGAAACAAACATATGTTATTTCAAAAGCTAACATTTCAGCTGGGCAATTCACTGATTCAGTGTGTAGTAAAACTCAATAATCTGCACTATTAAATAAAACAGGAGTGGCAATTCCTATACAAGAGCAGATACATAAAAAAGTCCGTGTGAATGCTAGATGCTCAGCTGGATCAAACAAATTATTATTATAGTATAATAAGTCTCAGAAAACAACGTATACATCAAAAACAGAAAAAAAAAACACTTGTAACATGGTAAACTTGCTAAAAACACTCAAGTTGATTCAACAATTAATCCAAAACAACATTTTATGACATACATGGTGAGCACACTTTGCAGTTAGAATTAGTGAAGTGATTCAGCCTGAAACACAAACTAGCTGGGATTTTAAAAATGGCACCCAAAGAGCTTCTGCTATTTGTAAACTCCTGCAGACCTTGACAGGGAAGAGTAATGAAACTTCCAGCAAGTTGATAGGCTGAAGAGTAGTTACAGACTATTCAATGCAGGACCCGGATGCCGAAGTGAAGCAATATGATAAAAACAATCAGTTGGCTATAGGACACAGGTTGGTTAAATAATGTAGAACCAGGTATTAGCAAGCAGATGTTAATAAACAGTGTAGTTCAACTGGGGAGTAAGTTTGAGGGTGGAATGACTATAGATTTGCTTGATGCAATTTCTGTTAGTATTGTTAACATTCACTAGAGTCTAACATATATGCACTTGTATTATGCTTGTACTAAATAGCATATAGGGGCTTGGTGCTGGTGTCCAACTGAGTGTGTACACCACAGTATTAAACAACTAGGTGAAAATAATTCTTTTTTTTTAAAAGGCTGTAAGATTTCTTGTTGGAATACTACAGCATTTACATCATAAACATATAGGGATTGGCATACAATGCATTCAATGAGTCAGGTAGCCTGTGTTCTCAATCCAGCAGCAGTGAAGATTAATTCCTGGATGACATCTGTGTGTATAGGATTATGTATTTCTTTAGAGCAATACCAAGGTTACATGTTTAGCTGAAAATAAAGTGTAGAAGGCAGATAATTAGGATCCAAGTTTAGTAATCTAAGTTGAACAGTTAATACATAGTTCAATGTAGCATAAAAATAACTAGCAATGCAATTCACTCATCAGTGTAGTTCCAACCTAAGAAAGTGGAGTTACTAACACTAATTAAAAACCACAAGAATGCTTATTGACTAAATTCTGCTCAACTAGCAAGTAATAAAACACTGGTTGATTTAAACACTGAGCAGAAACAAAATATGTTATTTCAAAAGCTAACATTTCAGCCAGGCAATACACTGATTCAGTGTAGTAAAACTCAATAGTCTGCACTATTAAATAAATCAGGAGTGGCAATTCCTATAAAGGAGCAGATACTGTACATAAAAAAAGGTCAGTGTGAATGCTGGATGCTCAAATGGCTCAAACAAATCATTACTATAGTATGATAAGCCTTGGAAAGCAATGTATACATCAAATACAGAAAAAAAAACTTGTAACATGGTAAACTAGTTAAAAACACTCAAGTTGATTCAACAATTAATCCAAAACAGCATTTTATGAGTTACATGGTGAGCACACTTTACAGTTAGAACTAGTGAAGTGATTCAGCCTGTAACACAAACTAGCTGGGTTTATAAAAATGGCACCCAAAGACATTCTGCTATTAGTAAACTCCTGCAGACCTTGGGAAGGGAAGAGCAATGAAACATCCAGCAGGTTGATAGGCTAAAGAGCAGTTACAGACTATTCAATGCAAGACCCAGTCGCCGAAGCTAAGCAATGTGATAAAAACAATCAGTTGGCTAAAGGACACATGTCAGTTAAATGTAGAACTAACTATTAGCAAACAGATGTTAATAAACAGTGTAATTCAACTGGGGAGTAAGTTTGAGGGTGAAAAATGAGCCAGGTAGCCTGTGTTCTCAATCCAGTGGCAGTAAAGATTAATTCTAGGATGACTTCTGTGTGTATAGTGTTTTGTATTTATTTAGATCAAAATCAGGGAGACAAGTTTAGCTGAAAATAAAGTGGAAAAGGCAGAGAATAAGGATCCAAGTTTAGCAATCTAAGTTGAACAGTTAATAAATAGTTCAGTGTAGCATAAAAGATAGCTAGCAATGCAATTCACTCATCAGTGTAGTTCCAGCCTAAGAAAATGCTGTTAATAATACTAAGTAAAAAACACAAGAATGCTTATTGACAAAATTCTGCTCAACTAGCAAGCAGTAATACACTGGTTGATTTAAACACAGAGAAGAAACAAAACTATATTTCAAAAGCTAACATTTTAGCCTGTCAATGCACTGATTCAGTGTTGTAAAACTCAATAATCTGCACTATTTAATAAAACAGGACTGGCAATTCCTTTACAAAAGCAGATACATAAAAAAAGGTCAGTGTGAATGCTAAATGCTCGACCGGATCAAACAAATCATTACTATAGTATAATAAGTCTCAGAAAGCAACATATACATCAAAACAGAAATAAAAACACTTGTAACATGGTAAACCAGTTAAAAATACTCAAGTTGATTCAACAATTAATCCAAAACAACATTTTATGACTTACATGGTGAGCACACTTTGCAGTTTGAACTAGTGAAGTGATTCAGCCTGAAACACAAATTAGCTGGGGTTTTAGAAATGGCACCCAAAGAGTGTCTGCTACTAATAAACTCCTGCAGACCTTGGGAAGGGAAGAGTAATGAAATGTCCAGCAGGTTGATAGGTTGAAGAATAGTTACAGACTATTCAATGCAGGACCCAGTCACCGAAGCTAAGGAGTATGATAAAAACAATCAGTTGGCTAAAGGTCACAGGTCATTTAAATAATGGAGAACCAAGTATTAGCAAGCAGGTGTTAATAAACAGTGTAGTTCAACTGGGGAGTAAGTTTGAGGGTGGAATGACTGTAGATTTGCTTGATGCAATTTCTGTTAGTATTGTTAACATTCACTAGAGTCTAATATAAGCACTTGGTGTATTACGCTTGTACTAAATAGTATATAGGGGCTTGGTGCTGGTGTCCAACTGAGTATGTACACCACAGTATTAAACAGCTAGGTGAAAATTATTATTTTTAATAAGGCTGTAAGATTTCTTGTTGGAATACTACAGCATTAACATCATAAACATATAGGGATTAACATACAATACATTCAATGAGTCAGTTAGCCTGTGTTCTCAGTTCAGCGACATTGAAGATAATTCCTGGATGAGTTCTTTGTGTATAGGGTTATGTATTTCTTTAGAGCAATACCAGGGTTACAAGTTTAGATGTCAAGCACACTTTGCAGTCAGAAGTGATGACTTGACTCAGCCTGTGACACAAACTAGCTGGAATTAAAAAAAAAAGTTGTTGGGGGGAAAATGTTGCATTTTGTTGTCAGTGAGGTGCTTGGGCATACATAGACAAACTACTGAAGGGGTCATTGTGGGAAATGTCTCATGTTGATGTCAGTAAATAGCTTGTCCATACATGGGTAGAATACTGAAGGGATCGATGTGAAGGGGTGAGTTAAAATAAATTACTTTATACAATTATTTTTATTTTATTACATTCTGATATCTGAGGTATTTCCAGTCATTAAAGATGGCTTTAGTTATTGGATGCAGGGGTTGTCTGTGGACAAACGTGACTGCCACTACTGTCATTTGCTTAAAACAGGCATTTATTATTTTGGCTTTGCAGAAGTAGTGTGTATAATTGTTTGTTTTTTTTCAGTTACTGTAATAGCCTAGCATCAGCATTGCACTCAATAAGTAGCTGTCTGTGGTTGTCTGGGCAGGATTTGTATAATAGCAACTGATCATTGGCAGAGTGTTGTACCAAGTTGTGTTGCTATATAATACCACTTGCTTCTCCTTTTGAGTTTTTGGCTGTTCATTCCTTCTATGTGAAGTCCTTTTCATTTTTGTGGATTTTATCCATGTGCTTTAGATAGTTTCACCAGTCACTCAGCAGTATAATATATGCCTCTGGTCATTTGTTCTTTTAATTTTCATCTCAATCTGACATCAGACTGGTACACAGAAAATAGCTCTTTTTTGAGAGGTAGGTACTAGTCCTAGAAAAAATTAATATATTTCATTACTTATGATTATTTGTTCATGCCATCATCATTAAGTCAAAAGTCAGTTAAAAAATAATGTAAGATCACCTCAGTGCATGTACAACTTTATGACTTCTGGGGTCGTAGCAGACCCCATTTTAATTCAGTTACTTCCTCCAGACTTAAATTACAGTGGATCCTTGAACAGTTACCGAGTATTAAAAGCATAGGGAGGTAAAAAGCAAGATGAACTATGTAAAAGCAGGAAAGAAGTACTCTGTCCGGATGGTCTGCAGCCAAGATGAAAGGAAACCAGAGGGCATCACTGAGAGAGTTAAGGGAAGACTAGTGGGTAACAGAGGGGGCCAATGGAGTGTCGATTGTGACTATCCATCTACGGCGGATATAATCAATAAAAGTGACTGCAATGAGAGGGTTTGTACTGAAGTAGTCTTTGGATGAAAGTGAATGACCACATCTGTCTGATCATAGTTAATGGTTATTGACTTGCTGTAATATAGCCTTGCCCCACTATATTTAACTCCACCCATTCAGTTGCTTCCTGCAGCCCCTCCCTTGCTTTCAAGTCACCAGCCACCACTGTGGTGTTGCATGTGTTTTCTTCATAGAGGTTTGGTGATCTCCTTTACCAGAGAGACAGGAAACAGATTTGATTAAGGAACTAATTTTTCTGAGACATCAAGTTAATTTATTTGAATGCATGTACAGGCTATCACAACGAGGATTTCTAATTAGCTAAAATAAATGTGTTGGTCAATAGCAGTGTAGGAGATTATTATCTTGCAATAGATATTGGCCCGGATTCATGCACACCTATACTTCACTCTAAGCACATATGGGCATTGTGCAGTGCCAAACGGGCTAATTGGTATTCATTAAACAGTTCTGCATGCTGCATCCATCTTCAAAACAAGCATAACCAGCAGAATACATTAAGAGGCATAAGCAGATGAAATACATACTACTTAATTCAATATGGCGGAGTGATTCAGGAATGTGTAAAACAAGAGTGTACATGCTGCCCTCCCTTTTGGCCTCAATTCCAATACCCTTTGGAATACAGCCACCAACATACTTAGAAGAAAATGTTAGGAGTTGCAGCTGCTATCATTAAACTGTATGTGGACTAGGCTTTACTACAAGGTGCTGCTGCTGCCAGACCTTAGCTTAGAAGGAGAGCGTGTTAAGACCATGTCTGACTTACCATATACAGAAATTGTAGAGTGCTACAAGGTGGACAGACATACCTTAGAGAAAATATGCAACCTCTGCTGCCCTCACATGAGGCCCAGCAGATATCATGAAGAACCTATACCAGTGAAAACAAACGTATGTGTAGCATTACATATCTACAGGCACTTTCAGAGGCCCACCGATGATATATTAGGGGTGTCACTAGCCTCAGTCTCAAGAATATTACATCAATTTCTAAGTGCACTGTTAAAATATGTAAGGGATCATTTATGGTTTCCATATACCTCAGAGGAGACAGCTACAACTATGCAACATTTCCATGCTATAACATACTTCCATGAGATTCTGGGGGCCATAGACAGCACACACTTCAAAATAAAAGCTCCACCTGGTAAACAGGGAATGAGATACATCAACAGGAAAGGATACCATTCTGCCATCTGTCAGGTAGTCTGTAATGCCCATGGAATAGTATACAATGTGTGTGTGTGTGCAGGTAACTCTGGCAGTTTTCATGACTCCAACATATGACACACCTGTGACCTGCATGTAAGGTTTGCTAGGGGTGACTTTCCACAAGGGCATCTAGTGTAGGGATGTAGGTTATGCACTAGAACTTTGGCTCATAACAATCATGAAAAACCCACACAGCTCTACTGAGCAAAGATACAATGATGCCCATGATCAAACCAGGAATATTATCAAACATGTATTTGGCTTATTCAAATCAACGTTCCAATGTCTAGACACTTCTGGTGATGTCCTGCAATATAACCCAATCAACTTGACCAAAATACTCACAGCCTGTGCCATTGTATAATATAATTGTCAGGAAACAGTTGCAAAAAGGACAACATGGCCAAGGACCACAGTTCCCAGCACCACAGATGGGGCCAAAAGGGCCAGTAAACAAAGATGAGGAGTCTGAGAAAAAAGCAGCAGGTGTGGATGATCCTAGGAGACATAGACATGCACAATATTCTATGGACCAGGCTAAGAGGCAGAGGATAGCACATACTCAATACATAAGTGAACACCTAGGAAACTAAACACATACAAAAAGTAACAATGATGCATGCAAAATTAGTGATCTTTACTTATTCATGCAATGGCTATATTCTATGAGCATCAGACAGAGCTAACCTCAAAAGATACAACCTGTAGCAGCAGCATTAACAAAGGTAAATGATGAGCATGTAAAGTTGAGATAGAAATGATTACTCTCATATGCATGTATTATTCATCAGTAAGATAAAATATGACTCAGCTGTACAGGAATGTCAGCAGTAACTTGTGACTAATATATCCAACAAATATTAATCTATCCAATACTATACATCTCGCTTTAAAGTTGCCCAACAAATACAACCCAGCAGTGACCACGGCAATCTTAGTATCATTTGACATAGTGCTGAGCAAGCACTAATTACTAGCAAGTAGGACTGCTTTGTTAAAAATACAATGCAAATACAATGAGGATCAACAACTACATAACAATAATTTTTATATTTGAGCAGGAAAAATAGAAAAAAAAAACACAGTAAAATACATTTGATTAAAGCAAGCAGTAACTATCCCCTCTGTGCATCAGACAAAAACAACCCAAAGTGATGGGGAGGGTTAGAGGAAGGCAAGCCTAACACCAAAGAATTGAGTCTGTATGACTGAGAAATCAAGTTAACAGCAAGTTTCTAGTGTCAGAGCTAGTAGCAACAACTGTCAGTCATTCACTAGTAATGCTTACATCTGTGTGCATGTGTGTGTGTGTGTGTGTGTGTGTGTGTGTGTGTGTGTGTGTGTGTGTGTGTGGTGATACAGTCAAGTTGAGATATACCATGTGTGGGTCTGGAGGGACATAATTAAAGTGCTTGTGCTATCACTTCATCCTGGCATCCAGGACAGGTGTGAGTCTGACCATGAGCACTATCTCTTCTAGGAGTTGCACTGTTACTTCCTGCTTTACATGAATACACATGTAAAGCATAAGTAATCCCCCACCCTCCACCAACCAACAATGCAATGACAAACCTAGTAAGGCTGAAAATGTGTACCTCTGAAACAGATACACTAATTAGCAATGCATCAAGTGTGGGAAATGAAAGTGGGAAATGAAAATGTTGCCACTTAGGATAAACTTTGCTGATGTCAGACATATACATCAGGTTTAACACAGTTGTCAGTCTAAAGTGTAACCTTCACATTGCTATTAGTCATATAAAAATGTAATCATGTGCTCACATATTGAAGAGAAATGTTGCTATAAGGACATATAACATTAGCTGAGGATACTTCACATAAAAGCAGCTAAACCTTCTACAAAAACTCAAATGGACAAATTTCAGACATCATGGAATGTTGTCTGAAATATAAGCCATCATAAATGTTTAAATAGTTTATTTGTAAAGAAAGTAAAGAAACATTACATACCTTTCATGGGATTTGTAGGAAAGTACAAAAATAGTAATTACATTGCAGCAGCAAATAGCAGTATTTCAAGTTGGTGAATACAGGTAGTCCCCCCTAGTATGATACAAGTTCCTAAACACCAGGTTGTGCTTATATTGTGCAGACTAACCCCTCAGGACACCATGGATATGTACATCAGCTGTCAACTCATTATCATTTATGAATCACGCAATCCTCTAGAAGTGTCAGACAGGTAAACATGGTTAGAGGGCCTACACAATGCCTTGCACATGCCCTAATGGTACCAGAATGATTATTGAGAAATAAGCCTTGCTATGGGCTTGCAAGTCTGACTTATTAGCAGTACTGCATGAATAATGGAGCGTTTAACACTTCTGCCACTTTGATGTATACATATAGATAGTGTGCCAGGGAGAATACATTTAAATGAACTATGAGATTACTTTGACTTACTCAGATGATAAAACATTATAACACATTTCTGAATATATGCTTAAGAGGCAACAAAGCCTGTGAGTACAAAGCGGGTTTAAGTTATGTGAAGTGCATGAAAAAGAAACGTACAGACAAGGCATATCTAAATGCATAGAGAGCATAATGCCATCACTACAAAAGTATCAAAAGACAGCTACTGCTCACAAAAGAAAGGGAAGAGCATACTCTTTTACAGAAAACATTTGTCATTACTGTGACAAGATTTGTTAGTTTAACCATTGCAAATATTAAAAGCCTGCAGATATCAACTGTGAAATGACAAAGGGCAACTTTGGTAGCATGGATATATTGGTCCAGAAATGTAAAGTGTTAGAATGTCAAAGCTTGAACATATGTTCTCAACTTTCTCTGTCTCATAAATATATCTCTTTATGTAGCATGTACTCTTAAATTTTCCCACTGATTCATGTTAATATCACAAATTCAAGGTTCAAATATACAGATGGTGATGTTTGTGTGAAAGAAAGGATCCTTTATATCCACATTTTCATGGTATAAGAGCATATAACAGGAAAGTCATCACATTGACATATATTTACTTTTTCTCTCTTTTTTTGGCTTCATCCTTTGTGCAAAGCTTGTCATTGTGCTTCATTGACTACCAGCAGTCACATTCAATATGAATGTGGCAATTAACTTCTGAAAGTGAAAACTCAAAATTTAACTTGAGCTGCCATCAGCAGCACAAGTGAGACTGGCACCTGCATACTTCCATCAGCAGTGAAAGAAGAAAAGACACCTGTTGATGATCTTTCTATATGGTTCAAGGTGTTAATGCAGTGAGTATGGAGAAACAGCAGATTTAATGCATGGTTCGAATCCAGTTTACAGATTATTTTAATGAGGGGGGTAAGAATGAGTAGTATCACAGAAATGTTATTAGGAATTAATTAAAATTGATCATTAAAAAATTAAATCTGCAACACAACTCTTGTGTAATGATTGCTAAATAAGTCAATAGTAATCTGTGTAAAGTATGTTAATCGTAATGATGGTAATTAATTTAAACTGCACTTGCATATGTATAATCTGCACAATACTTTTTTGAAAAAGTATGACTCAGCACATATAATTGTTAAGTGTGTAGAACAGTACGTCATGTAAAGTATGTATGGCACCTGTCCCAGCATGTTTTACTCAGGTCATACAACTCAATGTAAATTATATTTATTTACATAAATAATTACTGGCTTTTACAGGTAACTCCAGTAACATGACAGGTGAAATGTATACACATAGAGGCATATCATAATTAGATCTCAACTGATGTTGAAATTGTTACACCTCAACTTACAAGTGAAAAATTGTTAGATCTCCTGAGACATTAGCACTTTATAAGCAGCCTGTAGTGTTGTAACCCTCCTTTTAGTAATGGGTTCATTTCCCAGGTGGTATTACTCAACGTTTAGTTTGCATGTCCCACCAACCAATTATGTCTCAATTTGTATCATTTTACCTCTAAATAATACTGATTATAACAAGTATCATAAAGCATTTGATAAATTTAAAAGGAACATGCGCAAATATAATGAACATCACACATGGCAAAGTCTCACTACCTTATTTCACACCTCCACTTTATTTTGAAGGAATCATTCCCATTTTCTCAACCAAGCCATTTTTCTGTTTTCAGATGTACAACTTCAGCTGGTAAGGCTGCCTACCATGTTGCAAAGGCTGTTAGATGTGAGATTTGAATGGGGCAGCAGTTCTTAGCCATATTTCTGTGTTCTTCAGAAGACATGGCAGGTGATGGTGAGGGGTGGTACTCCATTTAGCGTCCAAAGGTAGGGTGAAGTGGAGACCAAGATCTTTATAGCCCTCCTCTTAAAGTGCTATAGCCATAAACTGTTGCAGGAGAACTATATCAGGTCACAGTACAAGGCTTGCACACATTGGTGAACAATGACATCTCCATTGCAGTGGCATCATATGGTACAAGCAGTACCTCTTGAACCAATGAGAAGCAGAATTTAGGACTGCAAACACATCTAAGTTGTATTAGTCTTGTGACCTGCTAACAGCCAATACAATGCCATGCACGGGCCAGAAAATACAGTTATTTGCCATGCTTTTTCTTTTTCTGTACAGCTGCAGAGGACATTGCTAGGATCAAGGTGTTCATAGGTTTATAGGTAGGTACTAGGTTTTTGGCCCAAGGGCCTATGAAAGCCTAGCCAACAAGGTTCCCTGGCTTACACCACCCAAGAAAGTTATTTTCCTGTGCCACTGTTGAGCAGAGACACAGAAGTGATCCCCGGGGTGTATTTCCTATTTCCCATCCACTCATCAAGATTTTTCTTGAAGAGTGCTAATGAAGAACTTTGCTTGACATAGATGGGTAGCTTGTTCCAGAGTATGGGAAGTCTCTGGGACAAGAATCTATCCCTCCAGCATGTCCTGTTTATTGTGGTGACAAGGTTTAGGTCCCTAGAGTGTGTAGATCGGAGAGATTGGGATTTCTTTAGGTGTAGCATGTCCAACAGCCCAGGGTTTGACATAGCTTTATATGTTAGGCAGAGATCACATCAGAGCAGGTGATATGCTACGGAGTAAAGCTGAAGTTTTTTGAGACGGTTAGTGTAGGGCATTTGTTTGAGGCCAGTAATCCTCTTTGTGAGGTACTTCTGTGGCCTTTCCAGCTGCTGCAGATGTCTTGTGAGGTACATTCCAAAAGGGGCATTGTACTCTATAATGGGTCTAATGAGTGTCGAGTAGAGGGGAACAATGACCTCTTTTTTCCTGGATGAGAATCCTTTTATGATGAGGTGTGCCACATAGAAGGACTTCCTGACTACTGTGGCGATGTGACTATCAAAGGAGAGACTACTGTCCACCTGGGTCCCAAGGTCTCTTATCACACATTCGGTGTTAAGTAGATTTCTGCCTATGTGGTAGTTAATGGGTGCAGAGTTTTTACCAAAGGGGATGACACTGCACTTTTTGGCATTGAGCTTGAGGCCATGGCTCTAACACCAGGCATCTGTCTCAGTGAGGCCCTTCTGTAGGATGACCACATCATTTGGGGACTTGACTATGGCTCCTAGTTTGCAGTCATCTGCAAACTTTGTTAGCCAGAGGCCTTCTGTGTTAGCCTGTATTTCAGAGAAATAGATGCCAAACAGGAGAGGTCCCAGGACTGAACCCTGTGGTACTCCACTTGTCACTGGTTTGAGGTCAGATTTGGAGTCTGCAACTTTTACAGTGTGGGTTCTGTCAGTGAGCCATTTGGTAACCCATCTTGTGACATAGAGATTTATACCTAGTTTAGTGAGTTTAGCTATAATTCCAGAATGGGGGATGGTGTTGAAAGCCTTGGCGAGGTCAAGATGGGCTGTGTGAACCACCTTACCCTCATGTACGGCTTTGGTGTCTGCCTCAAAGAAGTCGATTAGGTTCAGGAGGCATGATCTGCCTTTCACAAACCTGAACTGGGTGTGATCCAGAGTTTGGAGGTTACCAATGTCTTTGTTTATGAGTTCCATGATGATACATTCCATGGCCTTGCAGACCAGGCTCATCAGGCTAATAGGGAGATAGTTCCCGGGATCAGTGGTGGCTCCCCCTTTGTGGAGTGGGATAACTGTTGCTGTGCACCATTCAGTGGGCACAAAGCCTGATGCGAGGCTATTATTGAACATGGTGCTTAGGTGGGCAGCCAGTTCATTCTGAAGTTCATGTAAAACACAGCCTGGTATGTTGTCAGGTTCCACGGATGCTGTGTTTTTGGCTTTAGAGAGTGCAGCTTTTACCTGCGTAGTTGTGATTACAGGGACTCTGCATTCTTCCAGTATAGATATGGGCCCTTTGGGGGCGGGGTAAAGTTAGCACTGAACCTGTCTGCCAGGATGTTGACAATATCAGTTGGTTCAATAATTTTCGTGTGGCATCTGCAATGACTGCATACCTCAGACACTTACAGGGTAAGTATGGATCAGATATGAATACAAGCAAGATCATAGTAACTCTGTAATGTGGTTAATCTTAACAAATTTCAGGGCATCAGTCCATAGCAGCTTGATAAACAAACAACTGAAGAGGCATACCTAACCTTCATGTCAAGCATACATGCCTACTTCAATAGCTATTGATCACAGCATTAGAAAATGAGTAATTTAACTTAGCTGTGCATGGGTTCACTTTCCAGTAACAGAAATTGTTTTTTATTACAGGATAGTATGTAAAAATTATTTCCTGTAATATTAAATAACATTTACATTTCATTTTCATATCTGGATGTAGTAAGTTAGACATAGCTATGTGTTATATTTGCTTATATAATGAAATATTAATCTGACTTGGCATTGATTTTATTATATATGTTTTCTCTCCCCAACTATAATCTATCTTTTATTTATTTATTTATTCTTATTATGTGTGGAAACATTGATGCTGGAACACAAATGGCCATCAGCACAAGGAGCTAGACTGATCACTGGTGTTTGGCCCACCATAACTCCACAGGTGGATGTGGCAGCACCACCATAAGCACAGAAACCCAGCACGTCTGAGTCACAACCTGTCAGTGTTGTGTCTACAACTCCTGCCCTACCTGCTCCACCTGTGTCAGGTAGCTCTGCCCGAGCTGCTGGTACAGTGTCACCCTCTGTACTGGAGGCAGCAATTTTGTCAACCTTCTGAGACTAACGGGGCTGGTGGAGGATATTATGGAGAGGGGCCTTGGTGTCAAAACTGGCAGGGCAGAAAAGGTCCAGCATTAAATTGTAAAGTTGATGCCCCGTCCGGTACTGACCCAAGGATCTGCGACAGAAGACAGTGATGACTGTTCTGATGGTAAGCTCTATATTCTCAATGTGCTCATGTTGGACATGGTTGCATCTGCAATGGCCTCTACCTGTGCCAAATCATGGTGTCCCCAACCTTTTGTACCAATCACCATCCCTGTCTGTCTGTCTTGTATGTCCTGTATGTCTGCACCTGTTATCTAACCTCCCAACATACGTTTCCCTCTTATTCTACAACCCCCACCAACATTCACTTGGCACATTCGATTTGGTCCAATTAATCATAGAGAATTATTCTGTTGTTGACACCCATCCTTGATGTGATGACTATCCAAATTCATCATATTGTTGTTAGAAGTATGTACAGAAGTATCGATTTATGCTATGCAGAACTAGACAGCTATGTTGCCGTGTCAACACTATCCTGCACATTCCTATATTCTTCCCCCATGTCCTACACTCTGCTTGCTCTCCATTTTCACCACTGTCCTCTCAACCCCTTTTTCACACATTTAATTTTGTCAAGAAATAGAATCACACACACAAGACACATGGTCAGAGACGGCCAATAAAAATCTGCAGTTTTTGTCCTCAGCATTTGTGTAAGACTAGGCATTCTGTACTGATGCTGAGTGATGGTAAATGACTTTTAACATTCTAAGGTAAAACATTAAGATTTTACATTTTATCTCAGTAGTACAGTTACCTTTGCACAAATGTGCTTAGCCCCACTTTGCTACAGAAAAATATACTGACAGCACTATTGTAAAGCATTTGCTATTATCTATTTATTTGGCTGCTGGGTGTAATGTACACCTAATGGGATGTTACAGTTGTCATCACTGTGATGAATACCGATGCCTACATTCTCTCTTCCTGCAATCTGGTGTCACTGTCCTTTCAAATGTGTCAGTTTAACTTTGTGCAGTATGACTTTCTATACGGTGTTCTAAGATAATACTCAGGTCTATAGACTACTTTTCACTTACTGTTAGAGGTTTGGATGCAAAACTATGTCGGACAATTATTTTTTTCCATATTAATATTGTGTATGTTCTCTATTAGCTACATATGGTATTGACCCAACATTATCCTGTTTTTTCCTTAACCATGTTTCTACTTTGCTACCCCCTCTTGCTCCATATCAGAAACATTTCACTTTACAGAGCTTGACAGAATTACTATGATGACAAACCTAAGAGTAACATACCACAAAGTTGGCCATAGATAGCCCATAAACAAAAATGCTTTTAAGTCTCTCTCTCTGTCTCTCTCCCTCCTTCCCCCTGCCTTTTGTCTCATCTCTCCTTGTCTTCAGTATCTGCATGATGTCTGGCATTGATCAGCAATAGTAACTGACAGTAAATCACAGTTTATGTCTTATGACAAAAACTGGTGAGTTGTCAACTTTGGTTGCATTAGCCTGCTGCCCTTCACACTCTTGTGCTTAGCCTCACTGTGCTATGGAAAGGCAGGCTGAGAGCACTTTTTAATGAGACAGTTATCATATGTTGAACAGGTTGTAGAGTTGAATGTACACCATACGGGATGTTGCGACTGTACCTACTGTTAATAAGTATGCTGTATACAAACTCCCTTCCTTCATAGTGTTTCCATAGTCTCTTAAAACATCTGTGTTTTGGCACATGCCATTTGCCTTCCTTAATGCTGTAATCAGCTATTGATCATGTCTATAGACCGTCCATGTGGCTTGTCAGATATCTAAATCCAGCATCAGGCCTACAATTTTTGAACAGTCTATATTCCCATTAATCATTGACCCATGGATAGAGGCATACATCTGAGATTTCATCAACATTAACATGCTTGGTCCCTTATGCATTTTGTAGTCAGCCCCAAAATGCTCATAATTTCCTAGAAATAGGTGGAAGACATTTGGTACGTTCAATGCTTTATGGGTTAACAAGAATAGTACACTAGGCACATCTTAAAAATATTGCTACTATACATACATATAAGGTGATAGCATTAATTAATTTGCATTTCCATTCATTTTCTGAAGTCTTTTAATTATGACACTTACATGTAGTATGTTATCATGTGGTGACTATAGGACAGTCAACAGATATGAGGGATATCGAAGTATGCACCTGCATTATCCATATGAGTACCTTACTGCAATTATAATGACAAATGTGTAAATCATGACACAAAACATTACATAACAGACATCTGTTCTGAAATGGATAAGAATCAGAGCTGTCTGTATATCTGCAGTACTTATTTGCATGAATGTTAGTATGGAGCACCATAGACTACTGTTCTAAGTAGAGAATCTCAAAAATATAATTATGCATGTGCTAATGCTTTGTCATCAACTGGGCAAAAGAGTGTGTCAGTGGTGTGCTTCAAGAAGAGACTTTGACAAAAACGTTATGTGAGTGGTTTGTATGCCTTCTGTATGCTGTAATGAAGTGTTATACTCAAGATATGATGAGTTCACTGTAATGCTGTGTAAACAGCACATAATGTAAACTTATGTCTGCACTGCAACACATTTACAGTTGCAAATTATGTACAATGGTGTGGGACCTTTGCAGGCATACTTCCTGAGTGGTATTAAGGAGTGTTCTTTCATATGGTTGACCTGTCTATTTGGATTTACACTGCACATTGTCTACGCATATGGAAATATTGAAAATGACATAACTGATGACAACTATTTGCATACAGCCATCCTGAGAAGAACTGTCAGGAATGTTTCTTTATCAATCTGCAGTGTGACAACTGTGACTGTCCTCAATACACCATACAGTAAAAACGTTACATATCACTCACATTACTGCAGTGTACATGAATGACAGGATAGACAAGTTATCTGAGTTGGTTTAATTTTTCCAAATGCTTAAGGTTTTACACACCTTGATGGGAGTGGACCCCATTTCTAAGTCTGGGCATAATTGAAGTTCATAAAATCGGTTTTGCTTTATTCTTTGATATTTGATACAATTGCTCTTTTCAGCACCTGCAATGTACCTAGAATTGCCTCTTTTTGCAGTTCATAAGGGGTTACTTTTATCACTAACATATTTAGGTATGTTTGAAGATTCTTTTTCATTAGCCCAGATGCTCCTACTACAACTGGAACTATCCATGTATCCTTATTCACATTGCTCTAGTTTGTGTATGCAAGTCCTGATATTTTACAAATGTGTGTCTTTCAGTTCATAAGTAATGTAGTCACTGGGTGTAACAATTTCAATAATCAAAGCTGTATCTGTCTTTGTCTCTTTTGCTACAATATCTGGCCTGTTTGCTTCCACCTTCTTAGCTGCTGGTGTTGGGTGATCCCATATAATTATTATTTCATCATTTTCAACAATTTTTTACAGTTCATGTTTCCAATGCCTCTCAGCTGCCTCTGTGTTGTAATGTTTGCAGAGTCTCCAGTGTAACACTCTCGCCACACTATGTCTTTCAGTATTCAAACCTTCAGCCATGAGTGTATCACACCCTGCAAAGATATGTGTAACTGTTTCAAGCTCTGTACTGCAAAACCTATATTTGTCTGTATCTCCTGTTTTTTCTATGGATTTAAATTCACCCTAAGTCATTTGCATGACAACTCTTGGTCAATATTCTGGCATATCTCTATATTTATTGATATAACTGTGAGATTTCTATTTGACTTTTCATTTTTTTTCTTGATTCTATTCTTTGCATTCTTTCTTTTGCTTTTTTGCAGTTTCTGTGCACCTGATTTTTTAACCACATTTTGTTAGATTTCCATGCCTGCTTTTTTCTGAAGGCTTCTGCTCACCTAAGCAAGGAGGTTATCTCGGACTTACTTTGTTGAAGTTTTAGAACTTTGAATATGTTTGGATCTGATAATGTCAATAAATATGTATACAGTCCCACAATCACTGACCTATATGTATAGCCGATTTCAAGCAGACAAATACCTCCTTCAGACTGAGGGCTATATAATATTGCCAAACACTGGTTCTTTTTTATCAGTTGATGGACATGAAGCAATTTTCTTGTTTTCCTATCAAGCTTGTCCAGCTCTTTTTGTGGCCAGTCAATCACCCTAAAGTTGTAAGTTGAAACAGGAAGCGCAAGTTGATTTATAGCTTGAACTTTGTTCCTAGATGTTAAAGCTGTTTTCAGTATTAATTTTAGTTTTCTAAAACATTCCTTCCCAAGCTTTGTTCTTATTTTTTCATGCTGTATCATAGCCCTTTATCTATTCCAAGATATTTGTATACTCCTTCTTGTTCCAATTCTTTTATATCACATTCCTTCGCAAGTTTTATATTTTGTCATGTCTTCAATTTCCTTTTTTCAGATGTTGCTTTTGCACATTTGTTGAGGCCAAATCACATTCCTATATCATCTGAGAAGGCTTTAACAACTTGTAGTTACTCTTTTAGGTTTTTATCTGATGAACTATATAGCTTCAAGTCATCCACAAAAAGTACATGAGATATCCTTTCAGATGATGATTTTCTTGGAGTGATACTGAATTTGTGACCTAGCCTGTGAGTAAACAGCTTAATGGATTAAGAGCAAGACAAAATAATAATGGTTACAAAGAATCACCCTGAAATATTCCACACTGGGTTTTCACACCCTGGATAGCAATTTGTCTTTTTTGTGGTTCAGCTGAAAAGGGGTTTGCCATTCCTTCATAGTTACTGTAATAAAATTTGTCAATATGTGATTGATCTTGTACACCTGTAAGAATTCTATAATGAAGGAGTAGAGAATGCTATCAAATGCTTTTATGTAATCTATCCATGTCATACTGAGATTCCTGTTCTTTTACAGGTCTCCATTATGGCTTTATTTAACAAAAGATGATCCTTTCTTCCATATGAATCGGTTTCATTCCCCTTCTGTTCTATAGCCATGACTGAATTTTTACCTAAATGACTGTGCACTCTATCTACATCAGGTCCTGTATATAGCCTGTATGTTGTTGGGAGACAGGTAATCAGTAGATAGTCCTTAGGGTGATCTGCAGGTTCACATTTAAGTATGAGCATGGTTTTCCAATCTGGTGTAATTTCAGGGTGTACATATAAATAGTTCATACTCAAGGCTAAATCACAGTGCTAAGATGTCAATGCCTTTAACAAAAGTTAGGTACAGTATCTGAACCCGTTGTTTTCCATTTGAAAGCCTTTCTTAATTTTATTTCTATTTCAGTAGGAGTTACCTCATTCCAATCCATTTCTTCTACATCAGAGTCTCTTAATTGCTCTTTTACTTCTTCTCTCCACTCAGTCTCCTTACTATCCTCAACTGGATCTTCATAGATATTCCTCCAGAGTGCATTCATTTCCTCTCTTCTTGGCGGTATCTCAACTATTTCTGTTTGCTATACTGTCCTTTATATTTATCAATGTATCTCTTAAGTTTATCAGCCTGCACAGAGATTTTTAATTTATTGTTAGAGACAGTATAACTCAACTCCTGATACGTTTTGATGTTTTATTTTTGTTTTTACTCTTTTGCATTTCTGGAATTCTTTTTAGATTCATGTCCTTTTCTGTATTCTTCCAATAATGATACTTGTTTTCTTAACTGTAAGCCAATGTTTCCATGGTGGTAATCTATTTGCACTTTTATTTTCCTTTACTGATTTATGCTTTCTTGGTAATACCTTGTCTGTTATTAATTTTGTTATGCAATAATGTATTCTGTTAATTTCTTTTATATCATGCAGATCTCATTAGTTTGGCTTATTAAGTTTTTAAAAATCAGTGTCTTATTCACTTTTGGCAGCCTCTGTCTCTCAAACATAATATTATATTTATCCATTTCTATCAAATCCCACAGGTCTTCTTTTAAAACATTTTCTTCCTGATTGAGAGTTTCTTTTATGGTTTGCATTTCCTGTTCTTTCTGCCTGTGTGTGGAAAATTTTTGTCATTGAAATTATTTATTTATTTATTTTATTTTACATTTGTTTACTGGGAGAGTCTGAATGGCCAAGGAGGCTGTTTTCAGCAGAGGCCCGGGGAGAAAAGCTCCACAGAGATTATCACAACAGTTATAATAAAACACAGGTACTTTAAGTACAGAAAAAAAATAATTTCAGCATTGGGTAAATACAATGAAGTACATGAACATTTAGTACTGTCATTGGGCAGTACAGATGGGTACTTGATGACAATTAATATAATGATCTGTACAGTAAAGTAAAACACATGTTATTTGAGTACACAACAGAAGAGAGGAGGTGATGATTGTAACATTTAATTTTATGTGACATCTTTATTACTTTCACCACTTAATTGACCCAATGAGTGATTTTCTCTACTACTGCACTGCTCTGCTTCCTCTGTCTCTTCTTCAGGCTGTACCTGTTTTAATAAATCACCAGTGTGAAGTGACCTATGGATCTTGGATTCCAAATCCAATCACTTTGCAACTGATCTATCACTATATTTTTCTATTTCCTCCATTTCTGCATAAAACTGCTTACTTGCCACTATATTACAGTTCTGTACTGCTATTCTCTTATTTGTAACATTTACCCTGTCTGGGTGCCTTTGCTGATATGTATTTTCAAATATTTCTGACTTTTCTTTACAATTATTAACATCAATGTTTTTTCTGCATATAAACTGCACCATATTACATCTCTTATGTCCAATCCTCCCTCTTTAATGTTGAAAATACCTGTGTATTTTTTTCTTTTTCTCTCTCTTAATACTTCATTTTTTGCTTCATTTTCTAACTCAGTCAATGTTTTCTTGTCTACATATTGTTTTTTTATTATATCAATTAATGGCTTAAATTGGCTTCTGTAATATTTGCATTTTTATTTCAATGACTTTTCTCTTCTGTATCTTTTCCCCCTTGCTCTTGCAGTATAACCCTTTTTCAGGAACTCTGTGTTAGTTGCATAGTAGAAACAAAACATAATTTATTTTTTATCCTCAAGTTTTCATTTATCCATTTCCAGACATCTTGTCTGGCTGGTCAAATTTGTTAACTGTTTGTGGACTATTGTTGTTATTACCATAGGGGGTCCCTCAACTGAATCAGGGCCTAACACAGTAGCAAGATCTCTTCCATTCCTAGAGAACTCTGCGCTAGTCACTCTACCAGCCCTGTCCTTAGTGTTTTTGCCAGGGCTGGGCACTTTTTTATCCAAGTTTCTCAAGCTCTTTTTTTTTCATGATTTATGTATACTGTCAGTCTGTATAACAGTTTTGCCTTGGTGGAATTTCGTTACGAACAGGCCCATCACATGAAGATGCCCACTAACATTTGGAGATGACTTCAGTGCAAAAAAATGTCCCTTTTCCTTTTCCTTCATGCACTGTTTCATTTCTTCATCCAGGCCCTGAGCAGTATGTCATGCTGGACACATTGCAGTCATTTCTGCTTGTCAAGACACATTACTTTTCACCCAAACCTGTGATGCACACTATCTTCCCCGCACCTCACTGATGTTTAATCCCTACTGATGAGCAGTACATGTAAAGTCATTCTTCTCCTGTGGCACTTGTGGTGGATACAATATACTCTAAAGTGTGTAATTACATTGATAGGTGCTCAGATGCAACAATGACTAACATAGTTTTGTGTGTGTGTGTGTGTGTGTGTGTGTGTGTGTGTGTGTGTGTGTGTGTGTGTGTGTGTGTGTGTGTGTGTGTGAGAGAGAGAGAGAGAGAGAGAGAGAGAGATACAGTGTCTTTGTAGTTCTAAGTAGGACTGGCTTATACCACTCATTGGATGTGAACACTTTTACTCAGGCAAAACATTTAAACTGGAAGAGAGCTCCTTCATTAATTTCTTCCACTTTTATCACACACTTCTGCAACACACTGATGAGGCAGTCCTTTCAAAAGTGCATTATGTCATTGTTGCAATCAGGTTTCTTCTGTGGCACTTGTGGTTGATACTGTGCATTCTAGATTATGCAACTAGATAGGTAGGTGGTTCAAATCCAGCATTGCGGAAATACTGTGTGTGTGTGTGTGTGTGTGTGTGTGTGTGTGTGTGTGTGTGTGTGTGTGTGTGTGTGTGTGTGTGTGTGTGTGTATGTATGTATGCAGTGTCAGGTAGAATTGGCTTCAAAAGAGATTCATTGTGTACACTTCCACTTATGAGACACATTTACATCAGGAAAAGGCTCCCCCATCGATTTCTTCCACGTTTGTCAAAAAGATCTTCTCTGCACCACATTAATGGGTCATCCTTTCAAATGTGCATTATCTCACTATTATAATCAGACTTCTGTGGTGTTTGTAGTTCATACTGTATAACCTACATTGTGTGACAGATAGGCAGTTCGAATCCAACCATGTGAAACTGGTACGGGTGGGTGTGTCTAGTGGCAGGTAAATGGATCTGATGTATAGACTTGCATCCAGGGAACACATCTGCAGTGGAAGGAGGCTCAAATGCCAGTTTCTTCCCCTTTTAATGGAAACAATTGTGCTACACACTGATTAGATCATTCTTTCAACGGTGGTATATCTAACACGTACATTAAGCCTTTTTCTGTGGTGTTTGTAGTTGATACTGTGTTCTACGGATTGTGTAACTTGATAATTAGACTGTTTGAATGTAGCAGTGATTGTCTGCTCTAAGTATGTGTGCATGTCTTTCGTGCTAGGTAGAAATGGTTTGACCCACAGCTATGTAGCTTTACAGTGGTAGTTGGCTCTTCCACTGCTTTTAGTCCCACTCAGCACACACATCTCCCTATCAAAACAATAATAATTTTATGCTTTCAAATGTGCAATTTTATACTTGTAAAGAGACATTTTGTGTGGCACTTGTAATTCATGTAATGTCCTTTTGCTTTGGTTCATAGGTTCATAGGTTGGTACTAGGCTATCTGCCCGAAGGCATTTATAAGCCTAGACAGAATGTGTTGGCTTTCGCCGTCCCCTTAGATTAGTTCCCTGTGCCTCTGTCCAGCAGAGCCACTGAAGTTAGGTAGTCAGTTTGAACCCTGACAGTCGGTAGACTCAGTTCTGTCAATGTGTTTGTGCATGTCCATGTAGGTAGGAATGGTATCATCCACATACCTGATGTGTACTTGTGCAGCTGGGAGAGAACTCTTTCATTACTTTCTCTCCATTGAAAGAATGGTGAGATCTGCCTCTGGGACTTTCTGTCCAGTTTAGCTCAGGCGACTGCTTATTTACAATAAATATATCTCAACCTTGAAGTAAGCCTTCTCCTGTGGGGTCAGAAACTGATACACTGTTCTCTAGTTTGTGGGTTTAGTAAGTCATGAGTTTGACTTTAGCATATTATCTATGTTTTATGCATGATTATGCTTGTACAGCCACACAGATAACTGCATTATTCAGTGCATGTGGTTGGGTGCACCTACTGTCATGTAATAATTTGTGACACAGAGACAGATCACATCACTTTTTCAATCAATTTAAAGACATATATGCCCTGCAGCACAAAGATGATATAATGTCTTCAAATAGACCTTATCTCACATTTGTAGTTAGAATTTTCATGTAATGTGTGCAGTCAACACAATATTATGTAGGTTATGTAGATTAAATAGCTTGGTGTATGAGCAGTATGAGGCTGTCAGTATAATGCTATGAATGTATTACATCCATCATCATTTTAATACGTACAATTACAGTGGGAGAGGGCTCCTCCATTACTTTTAGCTCAAACAACTGCTTTGCACCACAATGATGACGTCATGCCTTCAAATATTTTCTGTCTCACACTTGTAGTAAGACCTTGCCTGTGGTGCATTGGATTAATATACACTTCTGTAGGCTGTGGACTTACAAAGGCAGCTTTTCATTCCTAGCAGCAGCATCTGTTTAAAGGTTTCATTACCTCTTAACCACACCGCTCAAACAATTACCATAAGGAATCAGGACACAGCCATAATTACAAGGGAATAATGAAACAAAAATAGGGACAGATTTAAAAAATTGCTCTTATAAACATACAAGTTGCTAGAATGACACGGTTTCCATTAGCATGTATTTTCCACACATACATACCTCTCAAACCATTACCACAATAAATCTGGTCAGAGTCACAAATAATGGTGAACAAAGGACGAAAAATAGGGACAGAATTTAAAGACTAATATTATAAACTTAGAAAGTTGGTAGAATCATAGGATTTCCCTTACCATTCATTTTGAACACACACACACACACACACACACACACACACACACACACACACACACACACACACACACACACACACATACAGAGTGAGTGCGATCATCCGATCCCCTGGCAGCATACCTCTTAACCATACCTCTTAAACTCTTAACACGAGAAATCTGGACAGAGCCACGAATAACTGGGGAAAAAAAGAACCAAAAATAGGGAAGGATTTTAAATATTTCTCTCATAAGCTTAGAAAGTTGCTAGAATTACAGGGTTTCCCTTAGCATCCATTTTCTGAAGCAGAGGTATATGTGTGAGAGAGTGAGTCAGAGAAGCAACAGTAAAGAGCTTTGCATAATCCTGGACCTGAAAGCTGAAGAAATCTGGATAAAGCCTTAAATAAAGGGGGAACAAGAGCTCAAAAATATACAAAATATTCTAATATTGCTCTTATAAAATTACAAACTTGCTTAAGTAAAGGATTTCTGTTAGCATGAATTTTCTGAAGAAAATAAAAGTCTGAAACTCAGATGTATGTCATTATTTAGTAACTTCATTCTGCAATGACTGTGCGCAATGCAAGCATTTTAGGAGTAAGGGACAAAAAATAAAGTAAATACCTAGTTATTTTTTTAAATGTTATATTTTGGATGTAAGAGGGGAATAAAGGTTAAAAAATAGAAAAAAAATAATATTGTTTTTATAAAATTACAAACTTGCTTGTAAAG
The DNA here is from genome assembly GCF_019279795.1 of Protopterus annectens. Taxonomy (NCBI): domain Eukaryota; kingdom Metazoa; phylum Chordata; order Ceratodontiformes; family Protopteridae; genus Protopterus; species Protopterus annectens. The sequence continues at coordinate 556,682,136 of NC_056728.1, forward strand.
GATTTCTGTTAGCATGAATTTTCTGAAGAAAATAAAAGTCTGAAACTCAAATGTATATCATTATTTAATAACTTCAATCTGCAATGCAATCTGCAATCTGCAATGACTGCCAGCGAATCAAACGTTTTAGGAGTAAGGGACCAAAAAATAAAGTAAATACCCGGTTATTTTTTTAAATGTTATATTTTGGATATAAAATGCTTCCTCCAGCAACATTTACATATAGTACAGCAAATTTAAAACACTACTAACCATTAAATGATAAACATTTTTAACTAGATATTTTATGCTCTGCCATTAGAGTCTGAATTAACAAATAGGTGTTATAAACATGTTATTTTAAATGCCATTGAGATTAGACATATTTAGTTAAATTATGAACACTGAACACTGTTGCTAACCTGTTCAATCTACATTTTTAGATGAAATAATAAATAAATGCATATTTTGGGCTAGTTGGGACAGCATCCTCTGTTTCTGATAGGTTGTTTTATTTTAAATCTTTATTTACAATATCTGAAAGTGTGGTGTTGAATAAAGAAGCTGTGTGCACATATTTTCTATTAATTATTGCAGAGGAGGCAAAGCTAGTTTTAGGTCTTCCAGAATAACATTATTTTGTTCTGCCTTTGCCTGGGTAGCAATGTTTGCTTTTACTACTTTGATGTTCCATCAGTTTGGACATATTGAATCTGGTAGTGTATAAGTTCTGTTCTGATCTTGCTGTGGCACAGCAATAAAGACTGTTGAGCATCCCATGGGGTTTTAGCAACTGAAGTAGTTTTGAATTATTTGGAATGAAAATTGAATATCTGATGTGGAATTAAAATTTGAAGACATAGTGATTAAGACACCTGGCAATGAGAACATTCCACAATTGTGAAAGTAAGCAGCATTGAGGAAATCTTTACTCATCATTAGCCTTTACTTTCAAAGTCTTGAAGCAAGGAATCATTCTTTATGGTCTGATGATTGATATGGTCTAAGCCATCACATTTCTCTAGATAACTTGTAACTTAACATGCAAGTGTATCTAATCTGGTAAACATGGTAAGTTATTAGATACTTGAAATATGGCAATGTCTGAAAGTGGTAGGTATCATAATGCATAGTCTGAAATTACCTAGTTGACATTTCAATCTGTTTTAAAACTCAGATGGTAAAACGGATACCAGTTTTCATGTCTTACACCTATGGGCTCAGTTTCCCAGGTAGTAGAGGTCTGTGCCAGAGATCATCATAAAGGGGAAGAGTATCTGAGTATCTTCAGAACATCAACAATAAATCCAGTTATCATGAGGGAAAAATGTTAAATACCACCTTAAGGGTTATTTCACATGATATTAACTTAGCCATAGTGCGGGTGATAATTCTGAAAATTAAACTTCCTATGGATGAGTACTCTGAAACCAAGGTGCACACAAGTATAATCTGGTGAAATAGGTGACAGTATATCAATTGCACATGCTAAGGGAATGGAAATCAAATCCAAAAAATAAGAGGAAATATATAGGATAATCTTAAAGAAAATGTAAATGATATAAGAATGTTTTCTTCTAGGTATTGGTCTTACTAGTAGTAGTGGCTTGAAGATATCGCCTGTATTTATACATGGTTATAAGATGTGATATCTGCTTATAACATCAGCAGTCCCATTTTGAGGTTACATATACTGTTGGTTTACTTTGGAAGAATGTTATGTTGGATTCCATTCTTGATACTGAGCAAAGAGCCACCAAATGATTATTTGGTTTTGTTGTGATAATTTGACATAAATCTTGTGATCTAAGTTGTCTGTTTGGTATACATCTGAAGATGGATTTATTAATAACAGTGCATTTATTTGGTTGAAAAGAATGTTATGTACTACTTTTTCTTGACTTTATTTGAGGGTGTTGTGGAGTGCTGACCAGAATATGTGTTGTGGTGTGTTTTGTTTGATGTATCAGAGGAAAATTGACCTACCATTGCTGAAATTTGTTTAGCAGGGTTTTTGGAGGTTAATTAGAATGAGGCAGTGTACAGTAAGCTTGATAATAAGAGAGACTGAGTTACATCTGTCTGTGCTCATGCTGTTAGGTATGACTTGACGTTATATATCACCAAATATTTGGATAGTCTTTACTATGGAATAGTTAGTATGGAAGTTTGTTATGAAGGCAACAATTGTGTTTGGTAAATTGTTCAAAAGAGATACTGTTTACAGAGATTATGATTATTGCTGATACCGTTTTGAGAGCTGTTTTGGTTTCAAAGAGAATTATTTTAGTTTTCTTGAAATGTAATATTACAAATAATTCTGAGAGTTGTGTTTCTAGTTCAAAGAAGGTTAACTAGGTTTTTGACTGTACTAGGTGTAGTGGATTGACTGAATATATAGGTATAGATAGAGTCATCTGCTTACTGGACAATGTATCTATTTTCTATATCTATGTGTTTATAATTAGTGAAGCTATCAGATAGTAGTAGATCAAGGATGCATCTTTGTGGGACATTGACAGAAGTGGCAATATAATTGGAATAGGTACCTTTCCATTTGATTGCCAGGGACCTATTAGACAGGTAGCTTTTGAACTATTTGAGAACTAAACCAGAAGTGTTAAGTTGGGTCAACCAATGTAGAAGTAGTCAGTTGGATACTATATTACAAGGTTTGAAGACATCTAGGTAAACTGAGGTGATCATAGATTGACAATTAAGTTAGGAGTTTATCATATTTAGGAAGGAAAAAAAACAGCTATAAAGATGCTCTGTCCAGGTCTGAAATCATGTTGAGTTGGGACCACTAGGTTATTGTTAATATGCTGGTTCAGAGCTCATTTGCTGTACATCATTCAAGTATACTAGATAATGGTGACAGGATAGTGGGTCTATATTAGATCACCAAATGCTTAAAAAAGCGAACGGTGATTAATAGACCCTATGTAAGCGAAAGCTTACAATTTCGAACTGTCAGAACAGCAATTTTTTTCCTATGAGACCACACTACAGTGCTTAAAATGGCAAAGTAATGAAGCGGCCAAGCAAATTCTTTCCCAGGGAAAGAATTTGCTTAAAATCTGCTTCGATATTTTGCCATTTCAGGCTTTTGAGTTCTACCAAGATGCATTCGAAAGAATGTGTCTTCAGTCTTCTAATAGGGAACCCAGGATAGTTATTGGTCTAAAGTTAGAAATCAAAGATCAGTTCCACTTCTGTGGATTGAAATGATGCAGGTCTCTTTCCAAATCTCAGGAGTATAGTACTCAGTTATCGATTGTCTTGTTAGGCAGAAGTATTGCTAGAGCATGGTGAAGTGGAGGCAGCCCTGGGCACCAACTGTTGGGGGGATGTGAATGGCAGTGTAGAAGTGAAGTACCAATATTGATGATTGCCAGTACTATTTAGTAGTGGTAATACCATGCAGTCAAAAAACAAATGCCTGGGAAACACCACAAGAACTTTATTTAAAATAATAAAACAATCCCTTTATCTCTTATTGCAAGATTTCATCAGAATAAATAATACTGTACCCACACCTCTTAAAATAGATATATCAGCTATATGACTCCTAAGAAATAATCATAATATTGACAAATAAATGGTAAAAAATATATGATATAAGGTATATAGAATACATTAAAATGATACATTAAAAATCACTCATACCACCCTATATACCATTTCCTAACATATTTTTAATTTTAAAGTAGGAATAATTGATGAATAATCATTAAGACTGGGTTTATTCTCAGTATTAGTCTTCAACTGCCAAAACAACTAACTAGCTTCAGTTATTTCACTCCATGTTCCTCTTCCTAAAAAGTCCTTTACATGTTCTAATACCTGGAAAAGGAATGTATAACGATTACCTTGCTTGATATGTCTATATAGGGCATTATTGTCATTTCCCCTTTTCATATCATAAACACACTCATAAATATGATCCCTTAAACACTGCTCCATTTCACCAGTATGAAAAGTGGAGTATTGCTGACATAAAGCTACATATACTCATCTCTTTGACCCACAATTAAAATAACCAGTAACCTGAATAGTTTTGGTCTCTCGGATTTCTATAATTTTCCCTTCTTTTATATATGGACATTGCTTACATCTTCCTCATTTATATGTGGTATAGTTTGTTTGATCTCATCTTGTCTCAGCTTTGTCCAGTTTCATCAATTTTTTTTATAGCCATGCCTTTTTTATATACAGACTTTGCTTTTTTTCATCTGCTTTCTTATCCAATTCAGTGAAAGTAAATTTCTTCCAATTTTTATTTATTATCTGTTGTACAGCAAGGTTACCATTAGTATAAGTCATGATCATGGCTCCTCTATATACATTATCCTTTGACATAATTTCCTTTTCATTGCCCAAAGAACATTCCCCTTGTCCCAATAAGGGTACACAGGTCCCATCAGTTCTTTTCCTAATCACCTCCTGGGACACTTCACTTAAAAACCTTTCAGGGTGCCCTCTTCTTTTATTTTATTTTAAAACCACTAACAATTCCAGGAAGATATTGTCATTGGACATCTTCCTAGCAAGTGTAACTATTTGCCTTTGATGAGAACTTTCTTTTGATTGAAGGTATGACAGCTTTGATAGGGCAATAAAGAATTGGAATGCATAGATTTTCTATAAATACTAGATCTAAACCCAAGCTTAACTAGATCATTGGTTATTTCCAAATAGCATAATTTATCCATTGGGACTTAATAGGTAAAACTAAAATATCCTGTAGTAAAATCCTCTGAATGAATTCATCCAATATTTTTCCATTCCCATACCAAAATATATAAATATCATCCAGGAATCTTGTATAAAGATTCCAGTACTCTATAAACTTAAATTCACATATAAATTTCTTTTCCAGCTCAGCAGTAACACAAACATAGGGGCACAGGTAACCTACTTGGCTATCCCTCAGCCAGATTTAATAAAGCTTGCACAGTCTGTATGCACTGTGTGTGCATCACACCAAGACAACCACATGGTAGTGCATCGTTTTGGATTCAGTAAGCAGCTCTACATAGTGTATAGAGCTGCGCACAGTCGCACAAACAAAGTAAACACCATGGCATGCAAATTACAGCATAAGCAGCTGAATTGTATGCTTATCAACCAATCCAAGATGGAGGAGTTATTTAACAAGCTATAAAGCAACAGTGTAGACTTAGTGCTGGTTCCAAAACCTACTAGAATACAGCCATGAAAAGGAGTCTACACAGAAACAATGTTAGGGGGTACTGTTGCTTTAATTCAGGTGAATATGCAACAGGTTGAAGTCTATGCTGCTGCTACTGCTAACAATCAAAGACCAAGAAGGAGAAAAGCTTTCAGACCTCAGGTAACTTATCACAACCTACATGATCTGGAAATTGTAGAGTGCTACAGGGTGGATAGAGATGCACTACAGAAACTCTGCAACCTCTGTCATCCTCAACTCAGAAGTAGAAACAACAGTAGGTGTTACTGCTATAATTCAACTGAACCACGATACCACACCAAGAACTTTATTAGATAAAGCTTTCGGGTCTACACCCTTCATCAGTATGAGTCATTACAAAAAAATCAGCATTTAAATAGGAGAATATAAAATCACATGCTTCAGCCCATCCCACTCCCTAATTAACAATCAAAACTAAAAGTAATATACAACTCATAAAGGTCTATATAAAAAATACTAAAAAAAGGACAAGAAATCTTACTTTACATAAAAACTCTTCTGCTTAGAATAAAACATAAAAATTATTAATAACTTATACAAACATTATATAAGTATTAATATATCTATACACAATAAAGAAGTCACTGGTAGCATCTAACATCCTATGGTGTATTACATCAGGTTCTAGAAACTTGTCATAACCTATTAAAGCCTCTCTCTCTGCCTTTTAACCAATACTGGCTTTAAACTAACCGCATTATTTAAGCCCGGGGGTACATCCGCCTGTAGCCTAATAATCCACTCAAGTTCTCTCAACTCCAAAAAATTGTTAATGTCACCTTTCTTTAAACTCACTGCCATTTTACTTAATACCCTAAATTTAAATACATGTCTTTCACCTTTCTCCATGGCATGCTTACTCAGAGCATTTGTCAATACTTTTCTTCTTACTTCAGATTTATGCTCCACTATTCTCTCTCTTAGTTTTCTGATCGTTTTGCCCACATAGAACGATGTACATAAAGTACACGTAGCTAGATACACTATCCTTTCCTCATTACAAGCAGTTAATGTTTTTATAGCAAAGACTTCTCCTGTTGTTGGATGTTGAAATTTAGTGTCTCCTTCATATAAATCATTGCAACAGGAACAATTATAACATTTAATCGTCCCTCCTAATTCATTTTTTCTTTTAGTTTTAACCTGAAAGTCTTTATAGCATATTTTCTGTTTCAGAGCTTCACAGCTCCTGTAGGCAAACCTTGGTTTATCACCTACAATTGATTTTATCTCAGGCATAGCCAAGAAAATTGGCCAATTCCTTTCTATTATATTACATACACTCCGTGTATTTAAATTGTATGTTGTCATATACCTCAAAGTTTCAACAACTGCAGGTGAACCATCATTTGTTTTCTCATTACCAACCGCCAATATTGGTCTATAATTAATCTGTCTACCCTCTATTACTTCCTCCCTTATCTTATTTATCAGATGTTTAGAATAACCACTTCTCTCAAACTCTAATGACATAATTTCTACCTGTTCAGAAAAAACATCCTCAACCATATTCAGCTTACTCAATCTTATAAATTGTGCTTTAATTATTCCTTTAAAAATATGTGGAGCATATAATGCGGGCTTAAATAATGCGGTTAGTTTAAAGCCAGTATTAGTTAAAAGGCAGAGAGAGAGGCTTTAATACGTTATGACAAGTTTCTAGAACCTGATGTAATACACCATAGGATGTTAGATGCTACCAGTGACTTCTTTATTGTGTATAAATATATTAATACTTATATAATATCTGTATAAGTTATTAATAATTTTTATGTTTTATTCTAAGCAGAAGAGTTTTTATGTAAAGTAAGATTTCTTGTCCTTTTTTTAGTATTTTTTTATATAGACCTTTATGAGTTGTATATTACTTTTAGTTTTGATTGTTACTTAGGGAGTGGGATGGGCTGAAGCATGTGATTTTATATTCTCCTATTTAAATGCTGATTTTTTTGTAATGACTCATACTGATGAAGGATGTAGACCCGAAAGCTTTATCTAATAAAGTTCTTGGTGTGGTATCGTGATCCTCAACTCAGAGCCAGGGAAAACCAAGATAAACCCATCCCAGTGGAGACAAAGGTATGTGTAGCACTTAGAATCTTAGCTATAGGTACCTTTCAGAGACCAACAGGGAACATGCTGGGGGTGTCACAGGCATCAGCATCAGGATCCTCCATCAATTCCTGAATGGTACGTTCCATCATTTTAGTGACCACATATATTTTCCCCATACTTCTAAGGATAGGGCCAGCAATATGCAGGAGTTCTACCCTGTAGCATACTACCCTGAAGTACTGAGTGCCACAGACTACATACATATAGAAATCAAGGCACCACCTGGAGAACAGGGAAGGTTCTACATAAATAGAAAGGGCTTTCACTCTATTAACTGCCAAATCATGTGTAATGCCAAGGGAATCATCTTGAATGTGTATGCTGGCAACCCCAACAGTTACCACAACTCACATATCTGGCACACCTCCTAACTGTTTCAGATGTTTACTAGGGGGGATATCTCACAGGGTAATTTACTGGGGGGATGCAGATTATGCACTGGAACCATAGCTGATGACACCAGAAATCCACACCCACCCACTGGAGAATGCCATAATGAGGCACACGCTCAAACCAGAAATATCATAGCCTGTGTGTTTGGGCCACTGAAGTTATGCTTCTGTTGCCTAGATACATCTGGGGGAGCCCTCAGTATAATCCATGGACATGTACTAAAATATTTACAGTATGTGCCATGCTACAAAACATTATGCTGAGAAAACAGCTTCAGCAGGATCAACAAGGGGAAAGAACACACATCCCACCTCCAACCCCAAGGTCACCACAGCCACACACAGGTGAGGATTCAGAGGGGGAAGCAGCAGCTGCCACTGGTGTATGCAGACATAGACATGCTCAATATGCCCTTACATTGGCTAAGAGACAATGCATAGCACACTCACTCACCACCTAAGGGCATAAAACCTTCCTCCTATGCACATACATATAGTAAAACTGATGCCAGGCAACTCTCACGACCTTTACCTCCCCATGTAGTGGCTGTGTATTGCTTGCATCAGACAGAGTCAGCCCTGAACTAAAACTGTTGCATCTGCTGGATTTACAAGGTAAGTGTTGAATCTGGAATGTTATCGCTTATCCCTCTCTAACATAGATGACAAGCAGGTGAGGTATTTTGTTTAGATGCTTTAATACATAGAAACACATCAGGATGGATAGCAACATCATAAAATATAAATGAACTAGTTAACAGACAGACCTTACATACATACATACATACTTACATCTCAATGGCTTACTACAAGATGGCAGTCAGACTTGTACATGCTCAGTATCTACACACTTGTGCAAGCCCTTGGATAGCTTCTTAAAGGTATATACATACACATTGATCTACAACCTCCCTCTTAAAATGATTGCCCTTTGTAAAAACAATATCAAACATGCATTACTATAGACAATAGAAATAAAACACAGTGTTCATGTCCAAGTTGCCATATATCTGCTACATGGTTTGGAGATATGACCAAATCTCATACCATAGCAATCTGGACTGAATTTAGCAATAGGGACAGTCTTCAGTGAACAACTCATATCAGGAAATTCTGGATTAATCACAGGAAATGGGAATATTCTGTGGAACTTCCTCAGGAATTGAAACACTGGACAACTCACTCTGAGATAAAGAGTCTTTCTCACAGGCTATGTGCTGTGGCTTAGGCTCAGATGCCAATCTGTAATGTTTCCAATTCCACCTAAACTCTGCTCTTTTTGATTCCATAATGTATGATCTCAGCTCTGGACAAATATTCTACACGACACTAATCCAATCATAACCTCTGGATGTTTGCATCCTTACCACTTCTCCTTCCTATAATGGATTGAGTGTTTTGCTGGTTTTATCATAGTAGGACGTCTGGGTTAGGCACTTCTTCAACAGATTGGCTTTCACTGACCTGTTGTTTTTGACACATGAAACCAACAATCGACTACTGATTGGTAATGAGGTTCTGGTTTGTCTTTACAGAAGTCTTTGAGCAGGTGAACCAAGATGTTTATCATGAGGAACATTTCTGAGAATCCAGAGATTCAAGAAAACATCGCTATTATCTCATTTTGACTTCTCTAGTAACTGTTTTGCACTTTAAACTGCATGTTCTGCCAAACAATTTGACTGCAGGTACTCTGGGCTACTCGTGACACCAGTAAAGTCCCATTCTTCAGCAAATCTTTTGAACTATTGGCCTGTAAACTGCATCCCATTGTCAAAAATAACTTTGTGTGACTACCATGCATTGAAAAATTATGCTTCATCTTAGTAATGACAGTACTGGATGCTAGATTAGGAAGTAGGTCAATCTCGAACCAACTGAAATAAGAGTCTACTAACGTCAAATAATGTTGACCATTCCACTCAAAGATATCGGTGGCTACTGTTGATCAAGGTAATTCAGGAATCTAGTTTAGATGAAGTGGTTCCTTCTGCTGATGTGGCTTTGTACTATTACACACAAACAAGATGAAAGTGCTCTCTCAATGTCTTGTGACATATAAGGCTAAAAATACTAGTCTTCTCACCTTTCTTTTGGTAGAGTCAGTTCCTGGGTGATCACAGTGCATGATAGTAATGCACTCTTGTTGCAAGGACTTTGGAACAATTACTTTCAGACTTTTCATAATGATACCATTGTCATAGAAAATCTCATCTCTGTATGGAAAATAAGGTTGCACTTCTTGAGGTAAACTAGATTGCTTTGACAGCCATCACTGACTGATAAAGTGGTTGAGTGTTTTGTAAAACTGGATTGGTGGCTATGTGATCTCTCAACTCATCAAAACATGTGGAAGAAAAATTTCTCACTTCCATGACTTCAAAATCAAGGTTCTCATTCTTGTGCTGGCCCATGGTATTGATGGGCAATTGCAATAATGTATTAACAAGATCAATAAGTTTGCCTTTATTCTAGACAAGAGTGAAATTATACTTTTGAAATTTTAGCATCATGCATTGCAATCTGGCTGGAGCTGAATGCATAGGCTTTCTCCAGATAGTGACTAGAGGTTGGTGTTCTGTTTCAATCTGGATAGGTCTACCATAAACATAATCATGGAACTTCAAACATGCAGACACAATTGCAAAAAGCTCTTTCTCAGTCTGGGCATACTGCATTTCAGTTTGAGTAAGAGTTCTCAATGCATAGGCAACAGGTTGATCCTCTTGTAGAATGACTGCATCAAAACCAAATTTTGAAGCATCACATGAAAGACTAACTGGCTTGTGAACATCACAGTATGTAAGAGTTGGTGGACTAGCAATTTTCTGCTTCAGGACATCAAATGCTGTCTGGTGCTGCTCTAACCAAGACCACAATACACCTATATGTGTCAGCTCTCAGAGTAGTGGTGCTGATAGTTGGCTCAAGTCTATAATGAACTTGCCTAGGTAGTTAACCATGCAAAGAAAACATTGCAGGCCTTGAATATTGTCTGGACCTGGCATCTCAAGAATAGCTGTTTGCTTGGAAGGGTCTGGTCATTAGCCTGAAATGGTAAATAAATGGCCAGCATAAGTAACCTCTTGTATCCTGAATCTGCATTTCTGTGGGTTGTGCTTAAGATTCACTTGATGTGCCCTTTCTAGAACTTTTCTGAGGTTTCTGTTATGCTCAGCTTCATCATGACCTCCTACCAGTATGTTGTCTACTATAATAGCACAAGGATACCTAGAAAGAATTTGCTCCATTGCATGGCGAGAGACTTCACTTGCAGAATTTATTCCAAATGGCATTCTCAAAAATCTGTACCTTCCAAATGGAGTACTGAACGTAGTGAGCAATGATGATTTCTTGTCAAGCTGAATTTGCCAAAATGAACTCTTTGCATCTAAGACAGAAATAAACAGTGGCATTTGGCATCAAGACTATGATTTCTTTGACTGTGCGCATTGGATGATGAGGTCTTTTTAGCACTTTGTTCACATTTCGTGTATTAATACATATTCTGAAGTCATCTGAGCTTTTCTTATGAGCTACCACTGTGGAAGATACCCATTCAGTTGGAGATGCAACTTGACAAATTACACCTTGTCACACCATTTTTATCTAGCTCAGCTTTGAGTCTGTCCTGCATGGCTATTGGAACTTTTTGTGCTGGCCTGACAACTGGGCTGACATCTGGATCTAACTTCATGGAGTACCCAACTGGAAGCTTCCCTAATTTGTCTTTGAAAAGATCAGCATAGGTAGAAAAAATATACTGGGTGAAATTAGAGTAGTGTTTTTTTCAGCTAACTTGGTGGACTTCCTTATTAAATGAAAGCAGTCCCATTATTAAACTGCCTCTGAGCCCTAATAATGACTGAACATGCCTCTTGACCACATAAAATAAGTTGTAGCTTCTTCCAGTAGAGTAACATGAAAGCACTACTGAACCTTTGATTTGAATTTATTCACCTCCATAAGCTTCACACACCTTGCCAAGTCAAGCCTTTCACCGTGACACACTCTAGCAAATGTTTCTGCTGACTTAACATTGCACTTGGAACCTGTGTCAACTTTGAGCTCTGTAATTTTGCCATTTATCCAAACAGTACACAATACTTCATTCTTTATGCCTAAATCTACTGCATTGACTGTTTCATGAAGCATTGACACACCATCAACATAAAGAGTAGGGTTGCAGCTCTTTACTTGATCAACTCATTTCTTAAAATGCTCCCTTTTAATAAAAGAATGTGGGCCTTTTGATTTACAAAACCTTTTGAAATTATTCCATTTATTGCATTTGTGGTATTATTGACCAAAAGCTAAACATTTTCTCTTTTAAATTCATGACTTCCACCACAATTATGACAGTTGGCAATGAAACTAGGTTGGTGCCCATGACTTGAGTTTTCTGACTCACTCTTATGCTTCACTATGTGAGCTCTGGAATTTGCTGGAAAGCTCTGGGGTTTACCAGTGGGTGCTGCAGGGGCTACAGTTGCTAGTATGGGCTTGTGCCTGTTTCTTTTAACAACGTGCATAATATCAACATGAGCTTTATCACTGTGTCTTCTAGCTATTCTCATTTGTAAGCATAATTGTGTACTTTTTTGCGAGCTCATGTATCTGACAAATCTCAATGGCCTTATTGAACGTTAAATGACTGTCATGAAGCAAAATCGTTCTCACAGCATCATCTTTAATACCACACACAAGTCTGTGCTTTATCAACTCATCCCTTAAATCACCAGATCTGCATGTTTTAACCTTATTTCTCAAGTCAGTTATATATGCTGTAAAAGTTTCCCTTGTGTAAAATAAGTGCCTTTCCATTCTAACATTTGTCTGGGGGTTACACATTTCTCTGAATTTACATTTTAAGCACTCAGGGTCCTCCCTTGACTCAGCCTGTACAACAATATGATGGTTTTCCCTCTCTCCTGCACAGATAGTAGGTGCATGCAGAAATTAACGTTCCCTTTCTATGGCTTCTGACCCAGCTAAATTAAGCAGAATGAATGCCTTTGTATGGTCATCTTTATCAGAAAATGCAGCCTGTATGAAAATGTGGTACTCTTGCTCAAACACTCTCAAGTTCTCAGCAATACTACTGTTAAACAGAAGTGCACTGGGTTTTCAAAATCCATCTGCCATGCCCACAAAGTATGTACAAATGCACTAAAAATATGGCCTGTGTAATTATGTATGGACAAACTGTTCTTTGAGCTTGTAATAACATTCAAATGCACAATAAACTAATTGAAATACTGTACTTTGTGAAATATCCTCTGTAATGGCTATATTCTGCAAAATAACTTTACTGTAATACTACACAAACATGCAAATACTTTATACACTTCTGATAACTCAGATAGCTTTGATTAATAAGGAAAATACAGATTCACTAAGCATGTATTGAAAAATTTAGTTGTGTCCTCTTATTTTATTCATTTTATGCAATTTGAACTTTATTTCAAATATTTTCCATAGTAATTCAAATATTTTCTGTGTATCAGACATATTGATTTATGCGAATATCGTTTAGAACATTCTCTATGCCTCATTTCATATTTTTCAAATGCAAAATGGTGCTAAGCAAGTTTTAACATTTGAAATTTATTTCTGACCTGTTTTGCGAAGTATGCACATTGTGGGGATGATTCACTCCTCTATATTCCTCCAGTTCCAACCAATTGCCTCTTGAATTCAAACTGAAGAATTTGGATTCCATCCTGGCCTCAAGTCCTTTAGACATGACACTTCTAACACTATGTCCTTTTAGACATGTGACTTCTGACACCATGTCACTCATCCCTCTCGATGACAAGCAGGCAGGGTATTTCATTTAGATGCTTTAATACATAGAAACACATCAGGATGGATAGCAGCATCATAAAATATAAACAAACTAGTTAACAGACAGACCTTACATACATACACACTTACATCTCAACGGTTTACTACAAAATGGCAGTCAGACTTAGGTTCATAGATTAGTACTAGGCTAAGTGCCCTTGTGAGCCATTTTAAGCCTAGCCAATTGCCCCATGTGAGAATCAAACCCTGCACCTTGTGTCTGTAAGGTAAATACCTTAACCATTATGACAACCTCTCACCCGTAAAGATTAGTAATAAGCTAACTGCACTTGTGGGTCTACAAGTGCATTGTGTAATATTATGAATGACTGGCATACCCTTTCATTTTGTTACTTAGTAGTGCAAGCAAGTAAAAGGTGGGAGATTTGTACAGAAATTACCTTAACATGTGAGAGCAGAGACTTATTTGACTTATATGTGTCCATTATTGTGTCGGCGCTATATGTCTGCCCTAGACACCTCCCAACTCAGCCCCAAACAATTCTGGTCCTGCATAAACTCCATCCTCCACCCAGGTAAAGTCAGTACCCCTCCTCCTAACATCGCTCACTTCTCAGAAAATATTGCTACCTCATTCAACACACACTTCACACAAATCATACTATCACTAGTTAAACAACACAACCCCCTTCCCCTCCAACCCACACCTTCAACTAGTAATCTCTCCACTGCCCTCTCACTTTCTCCTGTACCTACCTCCAACATAAAAAAACTCTTAACTAAACTTAAGCCCACCAAATTAGCAGCAGACAACCTCCCAAGTGAATACCTACAAATCACAGCTGATGCTCTGGCCTACCCAGTATCCATCTTGATTAACTGATCTCTGTCAGAAAGTTACGTTCCCACACTGTGGAAAGTATCACATATAATTCCCCTCCACAAAGGCGGACCCTCCACAGAACTAACCAATTACCGCCCCATAGCCATTCTCTCTCCACTCTCCAAAATACTAGAGAGATGCATACACTCTCATGTCTCAGACTACCTCCTTACTAACAACCTCCTTTAAAATACTCAGCATGGTTTCCGACCAAACCATAGCACCACCACTGCCTTACTCTCCTTTACTAACACTATCCTTCAGCATAAAAACAATGGCTATTTCTCCTCTGCTACTTTCCTAGACCTATCTAAAGCATTTGACATGGTCCCACACAAACAACTTATCTCTGTCCTCAATAACCTATCCTTCTCACAATCAGTCACCAACTGGTTTCAGAGTTACCTGTCTGACCGCCAACAATCCGTTGTATGGCAGAATTACATATCTCCCCAACTACCTGTCTCCATAGGGGTTCCCCAAGGATCCATCCTTGGACCCCTACTCTTCTCTGTTTTCACCAGTAATCTAGCCTCTGCCACCAAACATGGCACACTCATACAATACGGAGATGACTCAACCATCATCTGCTCAGCCCAGTCCCTACCCAAACTGCAAAAAGTCACATAGGAAGCCTTTTCCTCTGTTGAAACTTGGTTATCCGGTGCCCAATTAATACTCAACCCAAACAAAACTAAACTACTCATCTTTCAACCCACCAAACATACTCAAAACAACTCTCACTTTAACATCACAGCAAAAGACAACACCAATATATACCCAACTGAACACACCAAATTGCTAGGAGTGGAAATAGACAATAAACTAAAATTTGACATTTACATATCCATGACCATTAAAAAAGTCCACAAAAAAACTAGGAGTATTATACAGAAATAAGCAACTTCTCACCAAAGCAGCAACGATTTCAATAGCAAATTCCCACCTTATCTCCACCCTACTTTATGCCTCTCCAATGTATACCAACCTAAGGCAATGCGATCTAAACAAGCTAGAGACCTACTACAACAAAATCACCAAATTTGCCACAGGGGCATCCTACCGTAGTCACCACTGTCTCTCACTTGCTGAACTGGGTTGGCTTGAACTCCCTCACCTCCTTCAATGGTATCAACTCTCACTCGCCCACAAACAAGTAAACCATCCACTAAATGTCCCATCCCTCCAAAATCTACTCCAACCCTATCGCACCACCAGACCACTAAGATCCAGCAACAAAAATCACTTGTAGATCACTAAAGCCAATGACTCTGCTGGTGTAGCACTATTCTCTTGCGCCATAGCCAAATTATGGAACTCCCTCCCACCCACAATTACCTCTGTACCATCATACACCCACTTCAAAACTTTACTAAAAGCACACCTAAAAACATGCTGGCTATGCCCTTGCAACTCCCACTCTAATATCACCCACCCCATCCAACCACTACCTTTCTTTCCACTCCACTAACTACCTTGATTATAGCAAGCTCAGATGCTCATAAGCCTAGTACTTATTATACAGCAGGAACTTCTTATTGTAACATTTGTTAATGTCTGTTATATACTTCACAGATAGATTCTAGTTGTCTACTGATGTACTATGTTCATCTGTAAATATGTTGTAATAATTGCTATGTAAATTGTTAATCGCTATGTAATCCAATGTAACTACTGTCTGTTTGTTTTAACTGTGGAGCTTTTCTCCCCGGGCCTCCGCTGAAAATGGACCTATGTCCAGTCGGATACTCCCAGTCAACAAATATAAATAAATAAATAAAATTATTAAGTAGTAGGCCTCGGGAATCAAAGATTCACACAGTCATACCTCTCAACCAGTGATGGTCACTGCATGCCCTCAGTTTAGCACCATATGTTTGTACTGGAATATCTTTAAAGAGAGAAGTTAGAAAGTAGTGATACACATTGCAGTTTCAGACTTCACAACCCTCATAGGATCATTCACAATAAAGTAGGAAAATATTGATGCTATCAACTGCCTAACTTACTATGACCAATATAAGTCAAAGGTACAATTACCAGTTCAACATCACAAATGCAGCTATACTAAGCACTAAGTCAGCAATGCACCCTGAGCATCATACACAAAACTTATGTATCACCGAATCCAAAAATTGCAAAGCAAGGATATGGCAGAGTTATCATCACTTGCACAGGGTGTTGGTGGACCAGGAAGCCTAGGCTGATACAAAAGGTCAGTGAATGTGTGTGAGTAAGAAAGAGAAGCAGACAGACATTTGGATAGACCAACAAATGGCCTGTGAGACAAAATGAGTTTTTAAGCTGCACAACTGAATTATGTAACTGTTATGTGTCTGTCTGTAGGGTTCCTCCAGTTGAAATTGGTGTGTAAGTGTCTGCATGAACACAGCCAAGCTCTGTGCTACCACTATTTCTTGGTATATCAGACAGGTGTGAGCCATGCATGGTAGAGGTGGCAGTTCATCATTGTCAAACCTGACCATGAGAACTGGCTCTGCCAGGAATTGCACTGGCAAGTCCAAGCCCACGGTCAGATGTACTGCAGCTACCTGAACAAGACTGATGTCTGCTAGACGAGCTCCCCTTATGAGTCCACCCATGATCATGACCCCATGGCCTACTGCATCTGGGTGTGGGCAGTTCACCCACAGATGGAGCAGTGGAAGTACTGCCACTATGTGAGCATGATTGGGCATGGCCAAATTGGCTAACAGCAGATGATGTAGCTGGCCTCCGCTAATGAGGATGCCTTCCCCCTCCCAGCAGATATTTCATCACAGATAATGCTCATTTCACCATGCCATTGAATGGGCAAAACTTTGGAGGCAGTCACACATGTTAGCCTGTGCCACATTTACAATCCTAAGCATTTCTCTGGAGCACCTATGGGACCATGCCATGCCTCCATGATGACGTTAAACATATGTTGTGGGGCACAGGAAGAGATACCTGGATCAGTTGGAGGATGAACAGTAGGCCTCCTCTGTACACCCCTAACAACCCTCCTGTGTGGCACCTCATCCACTCTTTGGCTATGGACAGAGTTAACAGGCACTGAAGCTGCAGTAGCCACACTTCCCTAATCAATTGTCTCACCTTCCACCTGTCCAGTATCTTGCTCACTGGAATGGGTAGGCATAAGCCTACTGGCTGTGTCTGATGGAATTTCAGGGGATGACTGTATGTCAACCTCGGTGTCAGATTCAAACTCTGCATCCCCTAACTGTACCTCTGTTTGGCCACCATCATCATCAGAGTCTGCTGATAGTCTGACATCGGGTGGTAGAAGTTCCACACTTTCACTGTCAGAATCACCTGTGATAACAAGCAACAAACAAAGGAAAATGTATTACCTAAACTATTATACTCCAATATATGCTAAGAAAATAACAGTGCTGCCACTATTAGACAGTACAGCAATACACACAATAGTCCTGACATCAACATCACACACTAAAATATGTCTTTGATTTGCTTATCAGTACTGATATAAAAATGGCTGGCTTACAATATGTAAATGATGGTAGTCTCTGCATGCCAGATGGTCCTGGAAGAAGTTAAGCAAACAGTAAGGACTACATCATCACAATTAGCGTAACAAAGGGGGTAACACTTTTTCCCCTTTATATGTCCATTAACTCTACTTTCAACAAGAACTTGGATGACAACTCCAACCTAAACTAATCAATGAGAATTTGCTGTTAACTGTAGCAATATTCAGTCCCCTACAAAAAAAATTTCTTGTGAAACAGAAGTAACGGATTGATTTAAATTGTTTTAATATACAACAATATTCAACAACTGAAATACAAAAGCCTACCTTGAAGCTCTTCCTGGGGCATGCTTGCTGTCCCTAAAACAGTAGAACCAATTTTGAGGACATGCAGCTCTGCTGTTTTTTGGGAGATGCCTGGATCCCTAAGAGTGTACAGGAACTCTTCAATTGCTGTTAGTGGTGGCTCTGTAGCAGGCCCTGCCACCCGGTACCCATGTAATCATGGCCCACTGCAGCTGCTCTCCTCCATACAAATGAGATCATGTCAGTGGCCCTGTGGTGCACCTGGTCATATATCCTGCTGTGGCGACCCACTGCATTAATATCTGCAACAATCAGCTGCCAAATCTACATTCTGACTGATATATCTCCATGTCCACTCTCAAGCAGGAAGACACCATGGTGCTTAAAAGCATCAAGGAATGACCTGATTCTCAGGGTCAGTGAAATGTGTTTTTTGAGGATTGAGACACATGGGTGGCATACTCCTAGGTATCCTAAAAGACAACAGAAGGATAAAACACATAATTATCACATAACTACGAAACAACTGTTCCCAGATAAAACAGAAAAGGTAGCATTTCAGTATTACCCACTGGAGAAACATAAAACAATCTAGAGATTTGAAATATGAGCAACAGGCTAGATGCAAAGTAAAAGGAGAGCAACAATAGCAACATATCCTTGTTTATGACATGACAGAAATGCAAATTTGCTTCCCCCCCCAAAGAATAGGCAAATGGCACATTTTGCTAACAAACTATCTTCAAAATGCTAAAAGTGCTATTAGAGGAACTGTCCCTGAAACATGTATACGGATTTAACACAAAACATTCCATTTTAAGGTATTACCGAGTATGTATACCTGTGAAATGGCCTGACAAATGTACTCATGCCATCAGTACACTTCTAACTAATGCATACAGATAAAAGTGTTAAAGTCTTTGCTAATCAAAAAAAAAAAAAAAATATATATATATATATATATATATATATATATATATATATATATATATATTTATATATATATATATATATATATATATATATATATATATATATATATATTAAACTATTATTACAGATTTTTCTTAATTAAATTCCAGCATATGCAGTATGTAGCTGACAAAACGCAACCATACCTTCTCAAGTTAAGTAATCCTCTGTGCAGTTGTTTCCCAAAGTAATAGCCTCTTTTCTATGTTCTCCACATAAACAAGTCTCCAGACCTTCAGTTTCTCTAGCTACATGGCTGCCTTTTTATGGTGTAGATTCAGGGCTATCAGCATAGTTAAGAAGCAAATCAGGTGTGAACTCATTAGAATTGTTGAATCCCAAATACTTGGCTCCATGTTGCAGATATAAACATAGTGCAGGCACTCCCTCAACATTTGTGTTTAATGGATTGCAACTGTAAATGATTACTGGTTGGGAGAAGGAAAACACAACAGCACTGCAGACTGCTCTACATCCGTGTGTGTCAGGTTAGACTTATAAAGTGTTAGCTGCAATTTTGTCAAGGATGGAAATGTAAGTAAACAGCATACAATTCATAGGTTCTGTTTATTAACATCCAACCTCCCCTTCATTTGTTGGGAACTGCATATGATAATATTGCCATTTAATATCTTCACACATTTTAAGGCAATGATATAGAATAGCTTACAGACTGCATATCTCAGATTACTGGTCAGATAAGAGAAGCATGACCAACAAACACACAGAGGTAAGACAGAGCTATATATTTGCAAGCAATAGTCATAACTGGTTGTGTGATCACTTAGTGCACTACATCCAAAAAAATAAATATACAAATAACAGTTGAATGGTTTCATATTACTGTAGATGATGTTGCAGTTGGTTGTATGCAGAATGAGTTAAGCTCCTTGCTGAAAAGCTGTTTCTGTGGCAAAGAGGAATAAGGCACCATACCTTTCTTCTGAAGGTTCATTGTAGTGAAAGTTCAAATCCAGACCCATGCAGAAATATCTCATGTCTACTAACAAACATTTTGTTGTGTTTATTTCATAGATTGTGTTGCTTCATTTGAACTATGTTTTCCTTTTATTTATGTTTCAGTTCCCTCCTGCTATGTTTTTTGTGTGGCAAAAAGGGATAAACCACACTTCCTGTGTTCTCAAGGTTCATAGTAGTGATAGTTCAACTCTAGATATATGTATAAATATACATAGTCATGAATCACAAAGGAATGAATGAATAACACTGGGTTAATATTTTAAGCACTTTCATTCTCTTTTCTCTGAAGAACTTCTTCGGAATAAAAAATACAAAACAATTCACAGTTATAAAACAAATCCATTCTGATATCATGAAATGAAGAACCAATAGGGTTTCCAAACTTATTAAATAATCAAAATGTTTAAAGTGCTATTAATCCCAAACAAATTGTATATTAAACAATGCATTAGATACATTTGTATTTCAATACTTTTTTTACAAAAATATAATTATTGAGCCCTGGTGCCATATCGGTCTGGAAAAAAAATAGCTTTTTAATTCTAAGTATTCAAGAAAGGTATTGAATTGTCCCAAAAAAGTGGTTTTATCTACTTGCTCAACCACTAAAAACATGAACTTCCTAAAATCCTCAACCACTAAAAACATGAACTTTCTAAAATCCTTACAGTCCTGAGTGTGTCAAGCTAATGCACTTTTTATGCCCTTCTTCTTGACTGCTGAAACATGCTCCCTAATTCTATCCACTAACCTAAGTGTGTTTTTTCCTATGTAAAAACTGTCACAGTTGGAACAATACATAATATACACTAATCCATTACTGTGACAGCTATGCATATTCCTTGCTGTTAAAACAAAATTAATGTGTTTAAAGTGAAAGCTTGCTACACTATAAATGTACCTGCAATAATTATAGTTGTGACAAGTAAAGGTGCCTCTAGATTTCATACATACTTCTGCTCTGATGTTTGTTCCAAAATTTGTTTTAAATTCCTAGTCTTCCTAAAAATTGGTTGGCACAGTGGTGCAGTGGTTGCATTGTCACCTCAGAACAAGAGGTTTTCTGGTTCAATTCTTGGCTGGGGTGCCTTCTGTGTGGAGTCTGCATGTCCTCCCTGTATTCATGTAGGTTTCCTCCGGGTGCTCCAGTGTCTTCTCACATTATAAAGACATGCATCTGGAGCATTTCTTCCCAGGCTTCCGCTGAAAATTGGCTTTGTTCCAGGTCAGACTTTCATGGAAAACAATTGTTAAATAAATAAATAAAAATAAAATTTGGAGACTTGCCTATTATTTGAGCCAATTCTGGGCTACCTAAACTGATCTTCAGTTCTCAGAAATATTACAAATCACAGGGCCATTGATACTCATTGGAATAGGACTTGTGCTCATGAAGTTCATTATTTCATTTATGTCTTTAAAAAACTTATTGAAATACAAATGTATCTAATGCATTGTTTTATATAAACATTTTATGAGATTAATAGCCCTTTAAACATTTTAGTTATTTAATAAGCTTGGAAACCCTAATGGGTGTTCATTTCATGACATCAGACTGGATTGGTTTTATAACTGTGAATTGTTTTATATTTTTTTATTCTGAAGTTCTTCACAGTAAAGAGAACAAAAGTGCTTAAAATATTAACCTGGTGTTATTCATTCATTTTTTGTGGTTCATGACTGAGTGCATTTTGGAGAGTGTGTTTCAGTAATTACATTAACATTTTATTTCAGTCTACAATTCTATGTAGAAATATCTCATGTGTACTAACATTTTCTAGTGTGTATGTCACAGATTGCTTTTCTTCTTTTCAACTACTTGTCTCTTTTTCTTTTCTTTTTTGGGGGGCAGTGTTTGTGTGATGTGTTACTTCATAAAGACCTGAGAAATGGAGAAAAATGAATGCCAGGTTTGGCTATGCTTATCTCATTTGCACGAAGAGCTGCAGTGCACAAAATGGACTATTGGACCACCCAGGAAACAGACAGAACACCTGCAGAACACATGTAAACAGGGTGTCTTAAAAGGGCAAAGGTCAAAAACAATATATTGTTGAAAGGTCTGTATTTGATCATGCAAGTGCTCTTAGCAGTTTTGTGTGACAGCAGAGTCCCCCAGCAGCTGCAGCCATCAAACACCTGCAGACTTGACTCAGACAGCCAATAATTGAAACTAGATACATTCTATAAATTTTGTTGGGCACTGCACAAGCCCACTAAGTGGTGTTGTGTGGCAGTTAATACAGATTCTTTAAGAATGATTAGGAAATGAGGAAATTTTATGTAACTAATCCTGTGGCAGCAGATGTAAGTGTAGGGCTGGAGTATATATCATCCTAGGTTCTAGTATAGGGTGTGAAACCTATTTATACTATTGTGACAGTGCACTTTATAGCAATGAACTGAAAAATAGACAATAGTTATTTCACATTCTTGTGGCAACGGGTGTAAGTGTAGGACTGCTATACGCATGGTTCTGGGTTATAATACAGGGCAATCCAGGCATTTTTACTGTTGTTTCATTTAAGTTGTATTCACTCTCATACAACTTTAGATAGTGGAGTTTATATGAATTTAATTTATGAGGGATGAGACACCATTATTGGGTTTTCATATGTATGACTGAGGGTATACTGTCTACTATATTTCTGCAAGTATAATTCTGCTATCTGGACTTGCATGGTCTTCACAATTAATTAAGACACATATACAACTGGATCTGTATACAATAACCTTGTCAGGTCACACACATACATGTGTAAGAGTTCAAGCTGTCATCTCTATTTATGTATGATTCCTGACTATATCTGAGTAGTACTTCTGTTGCAAAGATGGAAAATCAACTCTGTAGAAGAAAATGTTTTGTCCCTTATGCCTAGGTTTGAATCCCACACTGAATTGATTCTCACTGTCTCTAACTTGATGTCCATGAGCCACACTGTCCCGTCCCTCTCCCCAATCATGGTGTCCCCCAACCTTTTGTGCCCATCACTGTCTCTTTTTCATAGGTTCATAAGTTCATAGGTGTTTATTTGGCTAACTACCACAAGGGTCTTTTTAAGCCTAGCCATGCAGCCCAAATCTCTGACAAGTTCTGCTACCCTTGATAAATGTAAGCATGGGCCTGAGAGATGAACTATTTAGAGGTTACATGTGTCTATTAGAGACACAGGTGCCAAACCAGGGGTGAACTTCTGGTTTCTCATCCAATTGTCCAAGTTGCAGTTGAATTAGGTTAGGGAGGAACTCTACTTCACATGGATGGGGAGCCTGTCCATAGACAGGGTAGTCTCTGGGATACATACCTATCTCTCCAGCAGGTCCTATTTATATCACAGCAAGGTTTAAGTCTTTAGAATGGATAATTCTGGTGCTGTTTGTTTTGTGGATATGCAGGAGGTCCATCAGAGTGAGGTCTGACAATCCCCTATATGCCAGACATAGATCTCCCCTCAAAAGCCTGTAGGAGACAGAATACAGGGATAGGGCCTTGAGGTGGTCTGCATAGGACATATTACTTATGCCATATATTCTTTTAGTGAGGAACCTCTGTAGATGTTCCAGTTGTTGGATATGCCTAGTCAGGTACATACCAAAAGGGGCATTTAACTCAATGATTGCACTGAAAAATGCTGAATACAGTAGGACAATGACTTCCTTGTGTTGTTTGTTTGCATTTGTTTCCTTACCTATTCAACTAAGCTGACCCAGACATACCTATGTCCCTTATCCAGCAGTTCTCTCTTACTGAATTAAAAAGAAAATGAGCACCTGTCCCACAAAAAAAAAAACATCACATACAAAGCTCTCCATTTGGCACATGTGTCTTCTTTACACACTTATCTCACTCCAATTGGCTATACAACATGATCACATTATTGTCATCCCGCATTGTTGAGGTGACAGTCCAAATTCAGTTAATGTTCTGCACATATTTTTTAGTTTTTACTATTAAAGAAATGGATAGCAATAGTTCTTTCCTATCTCCCTCCTGCACATTCCTGCATTCCTTTCCCTTTGATATTCCCCTGCTTGTTCCCCAGTTCACCACTTTCCAATCTACTCCATTTTAACACGTATAATCTAGTCAAAAAATAGAATCAAACACAACACAAATAAGTAACAGAAAATGCAATGGATCCCTTCATGTTTTGGCCACTATGTTTGCACACAGTTTCACATTGTGCACCAATGTGCAGTCACAGCGAGTTGCAGTACAGTGCTGTGGTTATATCCATGCAATGCCACTTAGCCCCACTGCACTATGCCAAAATCAGCAACACATGTGTTATAAATAATTCATGTCATTGCATTATCACTGTTCATTAAAAAGTGTTTAAAAGTATTAGATACACCTGGATTCAAACCCAGTATCATCTGGGCTCAAAAAGAAATGTGGCAATGCATTTGCACCTGCTGCCACAGAGTCAGTTAAGCAGCAGGTGTATTTCATTGACTCAGTACTAACTCTTTTTTACAATGCAGCTCATGTTTGAGCACTGCTTAACTGTGCGAAAACATGGAAAATTTTGAAAATATGTATTTTACATGTGCAAACACTTTTCTGGCCATCGCGCAAACCTGCTGCTCATCGTGCTATGGAAAAGTAAATATAATTATGTATCACCGCTGTTTACTGTCAATTTCCTATCTATAACATGAAATTACATGTGGAAACATAACAAACTAAAGGCCCATCTAACATTATTTCATATATTTACAATGCAGCCATGAGTTGCCTCCCACAAGCACTGCAACCCTGATGCCTCAGTCCTTTTCCCACACATATATCACCTAAACTACAGACACTAACATTAAATGATGTGTGATATGCAATGCACATAAGTCTGGTAACATACAGAACTACAACTATTGACCCCTAAGCCTACAAAGCCTTATCTGCAAGACTATGGAAGGAATCAGCATGGATCTTACCCATAGGGACATAGGTGACATTTAACACACTTGACCTGACCCATTTTGGTTTTGTCAAGGGTAGATCTTGCTTACTAAACATTGCAGACTTCTTTGATAATGACATCAAAGACAATGGATGAGGGATAACAGGACATACCACAATGTTGATTTATTCAAGGCCTTTCACACTAGCCCCCATTCAGGTATCATGGAGTAACTCTGCCATCTAGGGATTAACCCATACATTGCTGAATGGGTGCACTGGTGCTGTTGCTAACATGGAAGGGCTTGGAAGCATGTACTAT
Organism: Protopterus annectens; assembly: GCF_019279795.1. NCBI lineage: Eukaryota > Metazoa > Chordata > Ceratodontiformes > Protopteridae > Protopterus > Protopterus annectens. The sequence goes on from NC_056728.1 coordinate 556,707,526, forward strand.
CCAGGTTGTGAGCATGGATCCCTATGCAAATGAGGTAAAGATACTGAATAGCATAAGGGATAGCCATGTCCGTAAATCTCCTCTGTGTAGGGAGAGAAACATATTGGACTCCACAGAGGAGATAGCCAACATCAAGTGAGGGTGTGTCCAATAAGTTCTAAGGTGATTGAGCTTAGCTGTGCCTGTTTGCCTTGGGGACCACCATGCTGAGCATGGAAGTCTGAGGGTGTGTGTGCACTGACGTCTAAGCTTTGTTTACCTACGGGTCTTATTTTTCCATGTGTTTGCATGGTGCACCACTGTGTGGAGCATAGAAGTTAGGGGAGGGTGCACTGACTGCTAAGCAGTCTTTACCTATGGGGTGTGTGTTTGCGCGGTGTGCCACAGTGATCAGAGTACCTAAAAGGCCAATGATGTATAAATAGTGATGATCTTTGCTTAACTTAAACTTGGGCCAGTAAATGATGTCAATGATATATTAGGCAAGTGCACTGCAATCATAGGTAGCCAATCACGCAAGCGGCACCTACAGTAGAGCACTATAAAGTATGTATACATGCTGCAATCTGATTTTCCCCCATACTCTGCACCATTGGAGAACAGACTTGGAAACTATAACTGAAAGAATGCTATGGCCTGCTGTAGGCCTGCTACATTTGTATGTGTTAGATGCTGAAGTCAATGCTGCTGCTGCTGACAATAGGTCTAGGCAGAGAAGGAGAAGAGTGTTCAGGCCCAGGGTAACCTTCCAGGAGTTACATGAGCTAAAGATTGTAGAATGCTACAGGGTGGACAGGGACATACAACAAGAACTAACTGAGCTCTGCTGCTCTCAACATAGGCCCAGAGGCAACAGAGGGAACCCATCCCAGTGGAAGAAAAGGTATGTGTAGCCCTTAGGATAATAGCCACAGGCACATTCCAAAGACCAACTGAGTACATGATGGGGGTCTCTTAAGCATCATCATCATCCAGGGTACTCCACCATTTCCTGGATGCCACATGCCAGTGAGCAAATTTATTTTCCCTTCACACCTGAGGCGAGGACCAGCAATATGCAACTCTTCTACCATGTAGCACACTACCCTGAAGTACTGGGAGTACCATAGACTACACTCATGTACACATCATGGCAGCCCCGGCAATTATCATGACCCCCCCCCCATATCTAGCATGCATCACAGCTGTACAAGATATTTGCTAGGAGAACATCCCACATGGCCATTTAGTGGGGGATGCAGGCTATGCACTGGAACTGTGGATGATGACACCCATCAGAAATGCACACACAGCCATAGAAGAATGCCATAATGAGGCACACGCACAAACTAGGAACATCATAGAGCATGTTTTTGGGTTGCTGAAGTCACAGTTCTGGTGCCTCAATATATCTGGTGCAGCCCTGCAGTACTCTCCAGCCACATGTGCACATATATTCACAGTATGTGCTATGCTACACAATATGATCCTGCAGAAGCAGCTGCAGCAGGATCAGCATAGGAAAGGGAAACATGGCCCATCACCATTGCCTACACCACTGCCACACTCACAGGACTCAGAAGATTATCCCCTTGAAGATGTCCCAGTAGGCAGATGTAGGCATTCCCAGTATGCCCTGGCATTGGCTAAAAGACAATGTATAGCAAAAACACTGACAACCTAGGGCCCCAGGGACTGACACCTTACTCCCACTGACATGCATATAAGAAAATAGTTGATGCAAGGCAACCCACACAAGCTTTACCTATCCATGCATTGGCTGTGTACCACTTGCATCACACAGAGTCAGCCCTAAACTACAGGTATGTCAACTGTTGCATTCACAAGGTAAGTCTCTAACCTACACACTTACTGTAAGGATTACTATAATAAATTATCATATGTATGGATTTGCTACTATTATTATAATAAGGTATCATATGTATGGATTTGCTGCTGTTATGCAAGAAGATGTAGTGGACTGTTTGGTCAGAGTTAACATCCACATGGGAGAACTGATACCCAGTCCAATAGTATGTTTTCTTTAATATTCACTAAGCTTCATGGTTGGAAAATTCACAACATTCGGCAAGGTAGATGTTAAAACAGTGGGCACACATGATATTTGGGCTATTGTCTGCTCAACCTGATCATGTGGTGTTGTTCCCTCACCACCAATACAGTCGTGTACCCATATAACCGCTTTAACAGAAAATCTGCTATGGTATAGCATTGGACCAGGCAATCTCAGGGCTATAACATAGACAGCACTTACACAATGTATGTCTCTCTTCACGCAGGATAACAATGTGCATATGTATGTTGTTGATTGTGTGATGGATGCCCCTCTCTGTCTAGTGGACTGTATGGCTCACTGGCCTAGGGAAGCTGGCATGGGTGATGGTATTGATTGTTCTAATCTGGAATTACTCACTTTTGCATGTGAGGTAGGAGTATGTTGGTGTTTTCACAGAAAGTCATACCTCCCAACCTCTCAGTGCAAGAAATCTGGACAAAGACAGAAAGATTGGGAGAACAAAGGCCCAAACATAGGGACAGAGTTTAAATATTGGTGACACAAACCTTGCTGGATATAAAGTCTTACACACAATTGCTTGTCTGTATTGAGAAGAATGTATTGATGCTAACATTCAATAAAGCAGTAGAAGACAAAAAAAGTGTGAGAAACAGACCAAACATATGGGGCAAAACTCTGAACATTCTTTAAAAAGCAGGACAGCTGAGAGGTATGCTGACTGCCAGTCAGTTGCTGGTGTAACATTACCAACCCCAGTCACATATTTAGTACAGAAGAGAACTAGGGAATGCTGTGGACATTTTCAATGAAGTGAAGTACTGCAGAAACAGGGGTGGATGCTAATGTCTGTAACATAGAAATCCCTGGACTAGAATACAGGTAGATGTGGCCTGGAGACACATTATAAGTACTGACAGTCCCACTGGGCATGCCTGTGCAATTAGTAAAGATGAGCACAATGAGTGCAATTCTGTTGGCCCCTCATTGACATGACCTATTATGTATAAATGTGTATACATACAGACATATATGTATACATATCCGTCTGTCCGTATCTCTCTCTTGCATGCATTGCTATATCTATCACTATGTAGTTTCAAATAGGTATATATAGCTCTCTCTCTCTCTCTCTCTATATATATATATATATATATATATATATATATATATATATATATATATATATATATATATATATATATAATACATAAACTCCCCCATATATCTACAGAACACATATACATATCATACACACACACAGCTACATTTATATATACATCCTTGTTATATATGGAAATATGTATGTGGATGTCTGCAATGCCTGATATGCCCTAATAATGGTTAGTAAACTGCACTATCACACAGACATAATGTTGCTGAAAGGATCCAAACTAAGGATGCAACAGTACATAATCCACTTACCTACTTACCCCTATGCCTGCTGGATCTCACCAGATACACAGACACAGGTGAGCAGGTGGTGTAATGTACAATGGTGTCAACACATGTATGGACAGAGCACAGTGTCCATGCTCACAGTGTCACCTATCTAACTGCAAGCAGCCACATAAGGCCATATTGGTAACTGTACACACATAGCTGGGACAATATCAATTATCTCATTGCTAGGATACTAGATGTAGATAACAGTATGAACCAATATCACTCTGCAGGCCACAGATGTTGTTCAACACAAGCCTAGCTTCTGTAATGCACAAGTACTGTGCCTGCAATCGCATAGCCAACAAACTTAACCTATGGCGCATGCAATAAGTACTGTGATCTATAGTGTGTAAACCTAGATTGGTAGCGATTCTAATCTCACTGCAGCCCACAGTGTGTGTGTGTGTGTGTGTGTGTGTGTGTGTGTGTGTGTGTGTGTGTGTGTGTGTGTGTGTGTGTGTGTGTGTGTGTGTGTGTACTCCTGCAAAATAACAGACATGCCCTCATGGGCTAGCCACCTGCAAGGGTTATGCACTTTTTGGGCTTGTCACTTGCTGCTGGCTTCCACACTGCCCTGTTCTGCAAGGCCTGCTGATGACAGCCACATTAAGACTACCAGCTGTAGTAATATGTTTTAAGGTGTGGCATGTACAAAAATACTTTGATCTATAGTGTGTAATACTAGATAGGTAGAGATTCCAATTCCACTCTGCCCAACATGGTACATATGTATATCTATATGGTATACATATGGTAACCTATGTAAAGTAGACATAGGCAGAGTTTTACATGATTTTATTTGTAGCAAGTGATGTTGCCCCCAAATGACTGACCACAACAAGGCATGATTATATCAACAAGCATTATGTGTTCTAAACTGACAGCACTAGGAGGCATTAGTTGTACTCCATGCATTGGATACTGTGATCTGTACTATGTACCAATACATAGGTAAGTGTTGTAATCTACATAAAGCCAACTTGGAGTATGTGTGTGCCTTGGTGTGTCCTGTGTGCAGTTAGTGGAAGTGGTGCTATCCTGAATGTGGCCATGCTTGTGTGTGAGGCTTTTACAGCAGTATATATCATGTTATGGGGTGGTCATAGCACATGTGAACTTAACTAGCATAATGACCATACAGCCCTCACAATCAGAGACATCTGTATACCCCTCGGTAAAGGACCAGCATGTATTGCCTCACTCCAAGAAGGACTCAGGCAGATGCTGTGTGTTGAGATAAAGGCTGCCCAGCCAATCAAACAGATAGCATGTGCTGAGATGCACTGAGGTGCTCTGTATACCATTAGGTAGGGTCTGTTTCAAGGGTGTGTTTATATCTGCTGGACAAATATCTCATGCAAGCATGCAGTACTAACATCACATAGTAGGTGACTGTCCTTATAGTGAGTTATCCATTACTATGCTCCCTACAGATAGGCAGCATTATGCACACCAGCAAGGTAACACGTTGCACTGTAGCAGACCTAATCACAAATTATGACTGCATGAGTAAGCTGACCACCACCATTGTCCTTGGTTGAGTGTCATACAGCTGTGAACCTATGCAGCCAAGCACATATAGTGCTGTACCTTGCTGAAGTTGTAGTTCTGCTGTGCAGCCATGCCATGTTGTGCCACTTCACTGCCACAGTGTGTCCAAAGGTTATCCTCAGACTCCTGCAACAGACATATACACAGGTCTGTGACACACCTGTCATTGTGTAACAATGCCACCAGTACAACATCATACAACATAAGGTCCACAAAAGTATGTTGCATACACACGACACATGCCAGCATACAGTATATGGTGGTGACCACTACAAGTGGCATGCAAAACAAAACCGCATTAAACAACTACATGTCAAGTAATACACCCACCCTGTGCATCAGACACATAGCTTCATTCCCCTGCATCTATAGGAAGGATGACAGGGATGTGGTATAGGTATCATCACTTGCACAGGGTGATCTGTGGGGGTGTTGTAGGCCTACGCTGACCCAAATGGTTGACAACGTGTGTATGAGTAAGGAAGGGGAGCAGGTTAGATGGGTCATGGAGAGGTGCCACATGTGTCTGTAGGTGATCTGCATGTGACAGTAGTGTGTGAATATGTGCATGTACACAGACAAGCCAATGCTAGCTCTACATGTGTGCATGTTGGACAGTTGTGGACCATACATGGTAAAGATGACAGTTCACAGACTCCGGCCCTGAACACAGGAATTGGCTCCACCAAGAGTTGCACTGGCTCCACCATGCACAAGGTCAGACACAGTGCTAGTACCTGATGGTGACTGCTTTCTGCTAGGACCATGTACCCCATGGGATCACCCAGGGCCATGTGCTCATGGCCAGCCACATTGTGGTGCAGATAGCACACTCCCCTCTGTAACACTGGATGTACTACCACTACAGGAGATTAACTGTGCATGGCCACATGGACTGTCAGCAGATGGTGTTGCTGACCTGTGTCCAAGTCCAACCACATGCACCAGCACAGACAATGTGCGGTCCAAGACAGACACTGTCTCAGCCCACCATCTGTTCACTGCATCAGTGAACTGCTCCAGGGTGTCCCAATACTGTGGAGGCAGTCACGGATGTCAGACTGTGCTGCATCCATGACCCTAAGCTTACATCTGGTGTTCCATTCAGAATGTGCCTGTGCCTCCATGACGGCCTAACAAATGCACCAAGTGGCCCGTGATGTGACACCTGCAACAGGTGGTGGACGGACAGCAGTCCTGCTGTGAGCATACTTGTCAATCTGCCTGTGTGGGACTTCACCAGCTATCTGGCTATGGCCAATGACTACACTCACTGAAGCCATAGTTGCCACACTGGCCTGTTCAATGTCTCCACCCTCTGACTGTCTCATATATGAGCATGTGGGGACTGGGTATGTGTGGGCATACTGACTGTTGCAGTGACAATGGGGGCAGAAGATGTATGTCAACCTCTGGGAGAGACTCAGTCCCTGACAAGCCCACCTGTACCTCACTGTAGCCTCCATCATCATCATCAGAGTCTGATGAGACACTGACATCAGGTGGTATGGGAGAGAGATTCCAACTCCTCCAGTCACCTGTAGAAAACAAGACAAAAGCAATGCATCAGTATGTGCTCTATTATGTATGGAAAATCCACAAAGAGGCCAAATAATGAGGATCCACAACTGCATTACCACTCTCACATCCTCTCATGTCTGCTTTCATGCACAACCGACTTCCTCACAACAACATACATAATCAACTCAAGGCCTTTAAAAAAAGCACTTCAGGTAAATCACATGACACTTAGCCAGTACAATGTTCCTTTTAGGTAAGCAATATGACAATATACCTGATAACATACCACATAAAACCCAGTACACCTATCTTAACAAAAATATACAAATACAAGTTTAAATCCCTCAGGTATGTACCAATGACCTTTCGGTATGTACAAGGCATGTCAGATTAATTGCCTCATGTACACCAGGAGGCCTATTCACTCTGAACTATAACTGAAAAAGTGTTTCTGCTCATTCAACTACACTCCTGTGATTACCCACTCTAGGAAAGTTAGGTAACTGTTCCAGCCTGGAACATACAAACAGTCTACTCTGGTTAAACACAACATTACCTGTACACTGGTATTATCCTGGCTCTCACGCTTAATAGCATATGTATGTTCCATAACAAAACAGTATCAAGCTTACCAAAAGCAGGACCATGGCCTTGGACAACTCCTAATGAACCTGTAAAAAGGTGAGGGTGAGGTAATTTCAGAACCACCACATGCTTCAACACAACAAGGTAATCCCTGGATATATCTCACATGTACAGTAGCTACTGTGTTACTTGATGTATTAGTGACATTCTGAGTATGAGTGTACAACTGAGCTAACCCCCCAAAAATACATAGACCTGACACGCACATAAAGTATGTACAGCCTGACAGAATGACTGCTACAGTACTACAGTGGTGATCACAGTAAGCTTACCTGCATATTCCTCTGCTGTGGACACTGGGGCACCCACCTCCAGGATGTATGGTGTGACGGATGCCTGGGAGCTGTCATGTATCCATAGGTTTGCCAGGAAGTCCACAGTGGCCATGAGTGGTTGTTCTATTGCAGACCCTCCAGTGGTGATTGCAGGATTCCTGGCTACATCAGCTTTCTTTGTCATGCAGCATTCACCATATCCATAGCTCAGTGTCGACCCTGCTCATATGCCCTGTCCTGGTGGCCAGTCTCATTCACATCCCAGACAAGGTATGCCCACAATGCAGCCTGCTGTTCTCTGTTATGCCTCCCCCTGGATAGGAGGATGTGATGATTCTGCTGTAGTCCTTGAAGTAAAAGTTAATTCTTTGCATCTGAGAAGGCTGCATGCCTTCTGCAATACATTAGTCCTGAAACACACCAAAAGGAAAACACATTACAGGGTCAAATACATGGATGTCCACTATGTACAGATACAGCAAGAACAAAATGGCCAGCACTATCCACTGCTTGCTCACACATGTGATAGCCCACAATGTGACAACATACTACTTGTATGGATAAAACCAAGAGAGTAGCATTACTGAGGTAGTTCTCTGTGTGCCAAGAGAGATTATACTGTTTGGTCATACACACAATACTCAGGTCCACTGTGGTGTATCCCCTAAGGCCAGCCACCTACTAATATGTCATAAGACCAGTGCAAGACAAATAGCTGTGCATTATTACAACCACTATATTGGGACATCCTACAACACCAGTTTGTCACAATGACAAAAGACAATTCAACCCTGATATATTGTACACCCCCTATATGTGTAAGACAGCAGGGTGTCAATGATATGTCATTACCACAGGTCCAAGTCAAGCTTACTGCTGTACTCCCTGTTCCCCATACCTCTATCTTCCCATCTGTATCCTGTTATACACAAAAAAACAGTTACATACCTGGTGGAGTGCAGTACTCCTCTGTTGAAATGTGCTAGTTGTAATTGTTTCACAAAGGTGTACTCTGTGTGAGGAAAGTCTCATACAGAATGTTTGCCCATAGCCAGCTGCTTGCATTTTAACATGCTTCTCATTATCAGGTAATTGCCTCTAAACCAATCTGTGACTCTGATATGCTAATTTCAGCCAAAACAGCTGAACTGCACAATCATTAGCAAATGACATGCAACCACTGTGCAATAAATATATAAGGCCTTCATGTACAACAGGGCTCCTTTCTTAACTATTGAGATGGACATTACTGGAGTAAGGACACCACATCATCACAAAGGGTAGGTCTGTAGCAGAAACCTCTACATAGAGCTGTGTGTACCACAGGCTGCAGCTGCTACTGCAGGTAATAGACATAGGCAGAGAGTGTGAACACTCTGGAGGAAGACAAGCTGCAGGTGTATCTGTGTCAGCTGTGTCAGCCTTGTTGTAGAGGCAGAGCCTGGGTGAGGGTACTCTTTACACTCCAGTTACATCATGTGTTAAAGATACGTATGTTAGGCAACTGTGACAATAACAGAGTACCAGGCGATATATAGTAATGCTATACGGATATGTGAAATGTGTCCCTACCTACAGGCCTGCGACTTCCAGCACTGAAAACCAGTTATTTCATTTGCAATGCTTTGTGTGGATAATGTGTGCATGAGTCATTGATTAATTGCTGTCTTCATAATAATGTAACTGAAATGCAAAACTACCCTGGATTTGAACCCAGAACTGTGTGTGGCAAAATGCACTGTATGCAAGGCAAGGGTGAGATACTGACTCACTGCTACAGCAGGTGTATTTGCAAAAAATATGTGCACACGTACAGGCTGTGACAAACATTTTCTACATCCATCAGAGTGTGACTGGCTTTATATGGATGTATTTCTGCACCAGAGTCCCAGTTGAATAAGTATTTTGCCATGAATGCCTTAGCAGGTGACTTTCTACATGTTGCTGATAAAAGGCCACATTTACCTTACACTTACATGCATTGTCATGTCTTTGGCTATCTATTAGTGTACTATTGCACCACAGTCCAAGCTATACTCCCATTTATCCCATTACTCTTTATTCCAGTTTGCGGTGTGGGGCAGTACGAATCTCCACTCAAACATGCCTAATGACTCTAATTGACAATTACTGTGTTATTTAAACCACCTGTTTTGGTTATGAGTTGTGTGGCATGGTGGGTTAATGCAGCATGCTGCAGGTGCAATGGGCTCGGGTTTGAAACATGGCAGAGCTGTACATTTTGTACATGTGTCTTACACTGTTAGAAATGCATATAGTCGTTATAGCTCTATTTAGCTGAGCTTACCAAAGCTGCATCATGTGGTGCATCGTGCAGCTCCATACTAAAGAAATATAAAGAAAAGAAATAAAGGGGAGACCGGAAAGTGGTGAAATGGGAGCAGGCAGAAGGAAAAACATAGTGAAAGGCAGAGAGGGATATCCAGGAAGGTTGTAGGAAAGAACCATAGCTATCCATTTCATGTACAGCAACAACTGTGCACTTTGACAGAATTTGTAGATGAATTTCGATTGTCAAACTCCAGAAAATGGGGTGAGGACAACATAAATGCATTGTCAAACCAATTGGACCAAATTACGTGTCTCCAGTGGACACGTGTACGAAATGGAGAGCTATGTATGGGCAGATATTTTTTTTCGGACAGGTGCCCATTTTCTTTTTTAAGGTGGGAGTGGAACATTGGGGAAGGGACATAGGTAAATTTGGGGGATGTAAGTTGAGTAGGTGAGGATGCATTTCCAAACAGACAAAACAGACAATTCAACAGACAGGGGCAGTGTGTGACACATGAAAGGGGTGAACACCTTGGATATGGAGGGTGTTGTGTAATTCGAGTCCCACATGCCTGCAGATGGCAGCAGTGTGACTCACATCCCCACCCATGGGACTTTGACACTGCTTCATCACTGCCCCGAGGGTGGCTGTGCTTTAGGCTGGGTACCAGTGCGAGGCTGCCCCACTAGGGTGGCCAGCATGCCCTCAATCTGGCATAGGCGGTGGTCATAGCCATGGTGAACTATCCTGCACACCAAAAACAGAAGCTCCACATGGATGACAACACCTCCTCCGCCACCACTCCCAGAGGCTGGCCGGGCTTCATCCCCTAAGGCTGTACTGCCTGATGCCTAAGGTAGTGCAAGGACAGCAGACATGCTGGGAACCAGTCTCACGGCCAGTTGAGGCAAGGTAGGGGAATCAGCCAGAACTGGCCTACCTTGATGTGCTGAGGGATATGAGGCATAGCAATAGGTTATGGTTAATAAATAACCAAACTGATGTTAGTATGAACAGAACTGAACATCATATATATCCATCCAAATACATATTAATGTATAACATGTGCAACACAACATTAAGTAACATAACAGTCAGTATGGTAACAGCATGCCAGTAAAACGTAAACCAAAGAGCCAAGAAAACAGTTAGTTTAACAAATATGTTAATATTGCATCATAATAAAACATAATAATAATCAACCACATTTTCTAAAATATAGTTAGTTTAACAAAATATGTTATTATTAAATCATAATAAAACATATCAATAATGAAACACATTTTTCCAAAATAAACTGTAGTTAGTGTAACAAATTATGTTAATATTAAATCATAATAATAAATAACAGTAATAAATAAATGAATATAAGGGGTGTAGAGAGAAAGAAAAAACGCATTACTGACATTGCAGCCTATATCCCCTTTGGGTGTAATGAGGATTGTAAACAGGTGTTGTTTTTATTTTTCTCCCCTCTTCTCTTTTTGTTCTTCTGCAGTTTTGAGAAACACAGGCAATGCAATGATTAACAAAAAAAAAGGAAAAAGGGAGCTTGGTTAAGGGGGCATGACAAAGTTCAAATTAATGTGCATTTTTTCATTCCTGAATGGGGAAATGAGTGATTAAGGACCTTTCTTTTAAAACAGAGAGCAAGTAAATAAAAAAGAATATTGAATATTATAAGATTTGTTTTTCTAGCACTTACAAATATGTATACTAAGTAGCATTTCTGCAGCTGCTCTTCATGCCGCCATAGAGACAATCTGATAAAGAGAAACTGGAGACAGTCTGGTGGAAGCGGATTGAGTGAGGGAAAAGAAGAAAAAAGAACAGAGAAATTCACTAGTACATAATGTTCCCTTAAAACAATCAGGGGTTTTCCCAGGTGTGACAGCTTTAAAGATAATACAATGAAATATATACTCTACAGGTGTGTAATGTCAGGTTTGAGAACAGTGACTACAATTCTCCTATAACTGATGTAGCATGTACATACCTCTCAAGCTGCTACCATGGGTCAGTATGGGCCAAGCAGTAACAAATGCAGGTACACCACTACACACAACAGTTTCACATAATGTCAACTTACATAACTACCCAGGTGTTCTGTAAATGGATTTGGTTATACATTGCATTCCAGGTATTAATTTATCTACTATTCAGTTTTAATTACACTACAGAAATCATAGACAGGCATCATGCCTTAGTTGGAAGGTATGGGAGTAGAACCCAATAGCTGTGACTGCAGGGAACATCTGCAAATAATGTAATAACTGACTGCAGCAACTTAGTACAGGCATGCAAGGGATACAGCCATACTGGGATTACACAGCTTTATTTATGACTCAGTAATGCTGATGAACACAATCATGGTACTGATGTTAACATTCTGTGAAATCTAAACACACTATCTGCTCATAATATGGGACACCTCACCCATATATTTGTTGTGATCCTGGTGAGAGAGAAAACGTGAGCATTATGTGGCTGACAGTAGAAAAACAATAGCTGCTGGGAGGTAAAGTATTCAAGGAGAAACTCAAATGAAAATTGTAAAACCAGATAGCGAAGCGGTTCAGGTATTCACCTCCCATGCACAAAGTGTTGTTCGAGACATCCGACATCCCATTATCTATCTCTCTCTGGCCTTTGCATTACCTACTTGTGCTTATGTGGGGGTCTTTTCCCCAAATCATGCTGAATGTTTCCATCTGAAAATCACTCATGAATGGAAGACAATTAAAACAGAGGAGAATGAACAAGAAAGTACTCAGTGCTCAAGTACCCCAAGACAAGTAGAGGAGGAAACAGACTTAGTTGAGGAGGGATAGGTACCTGACCCAGAGACTCCCCAGACTCTGGAATAGACTGCCCATACATGTCAAGCAGAGCACCTTCTTGGCCCTCTTTAAAAGGAACCTTGACGATTAGATGGGAGAAAGGAAATTCACCCTGGGGATCATCTCAGTCGCCCTGCTAGATAGGCATCCAGGGAAGTAAATAGTGTGGGAAGAAATAGCCAGAGAATTGTTATGTATAGGCCCTAGGGCCCATAGCCTAGTACCAAGCTCCAAAGCTGACACCATGGCTTCTGGTAGCAAAATTATGTAATAAAGTTAGCGCTTTCACGTTCTTTCACTGAATGCTTCATCAGACAATGAACAAGTAAAACAGCTCAGTCCTTTTTAAAAGACAACATTAATTACTTAATTACACCAATCAACTTAAAGTCAGACTACATTCACTAAAACAACACTGTTACAGACCACATAAAATTCTTTTTGTAAAATACATATTATGTCTATCAAGTACTACTAATAAAAGTTTGACTTAAAACTTACATAATATCGCAAACTTTTAAAAAAAAATACATTTAATGTATAAAAGGTCTAGCAGCTAAAACTGGCTTAAGTAAAACTTTGTCATTTAATCCAAAACCTCTGTCAGTTTGTAATCTGATGATCCACCTCATCTCTGCTTGCTCTGTTAAATTCCTCATATTCCCTAACCTAAGGTTTTTCCTTATTAATTCTAACACTAAGAATTTAAAGATATGGCTAAGATCACTACTTAGAACATGATGGGCCAGTGCATTTGTTTCATCTTCTCTATTTATAGCATAAATATGCTCCCTGACCCTTTTGCAAAGTGTCCTGTTGGTCTTACCAACATAGAAACTAGTGCACTTACAACACTTAGCAAAATATACCAAATTGTATGACTTACAGTCAGCATAGTGATCAAACTTATATTCCTTAGAAGTGGTTGGATGTTTGAAAATGCTACCATTAAACATATACTCACAGTGGTTGCAGTTCCTACATGAATAAGTACATTTGCTGTCTGAGAACACCTCATGGAAGTGTTCCTTTTCATAACAAAGTAGTCTCTTTAAAGACTTATTATTCTTATATGAATATAAAAGTTTGGTACCTACAACACTACAAAACTTCTCATCAGCTGTTAAAATACGCAAATTCTTAGTAATAATGTCATGTGTCTTTCTGTTATTGTTGGAATAAATTAGCACCAACCTAACATCCTGGCCAAATGAACCCTGATGCTTAGCTATGCGTTCCATTCTATCTCTATTCCCACCAAAGAAAGCTTTACCTTTCCTGTTTCTATCAATAACAACTTCATTATCCTACATGGAAACATCTATGTTTTTATATCCTCTCTGCAAGAACTCTGTTGCTAATGTCTTTAAAGCACCATCTAACATATATTGTCAGTAGTCAATCTAGAGACCCGTAGTTCTTGACTATGGACAATACTCTTAAAAAGATGGGGAGGGTACATACTTCCCCTGTGCAATAAACTGTTTCTTCTACATGCTTTCCTAAAGAAACCCAATTGTATTGTATCACCATCTTTCCAAAGAGTCACATTGAGGAAGTCATTCTATCATTAGACTTCTTTGCTTCAAATTCCAAGAAATCTGTAGTATTATTGATATAAACTAAAAATGTCTCATATTCACTGAGTGTCCCATCCCATGTCATAAAAATATTGTACACAAAACTTGTATAATAAAAGATGTGTTTGGCAAACTCTGAGTTATGTACAAACATATTTTCCCACTGTGCCATTACTAGGTTAGCATAGGAGTTAGCACAGGGCATACCCATGGCTATCCCCTTCACTTGTAAATTGTACTTGTCGCTAAAGAAAAAGACATTCCCCCGGATTCACAAATCCTCGGTGTAAGACTTAATAAGTCTTACTCGGAGGCTGCAGTTGAATGGTATGATGCCAGCGTGCCATGAATATTCATGAGGGCACGCTGACTCAACCGTAAGTCTTACACAGACCGTGTAGGAAAGCAGGGGGCGTGTCCGACTGCCGAGCAGTCTAAATGCCCACACCCCTGCAAGGGTTTGAAAAGTAAAATGAAAACACACAAGAGCGAGTCCACTCAAATGACCTTGCACCCAACACCACACACCCTGACATTGTAAACCCCCATCACAGTTATAAAAAGTAAAACATTAATGTTATTTTTTTTAAATTCCCGAAATAGCTGCCCGTATTTGCGCGTGTGGTAGCGGGTGTGCCCATTGCTCAGCTGCAGTTAGCAATTCAGACATGGAAGAGCATAAGAAAGAATGTTTATGCAAATCACACCAACTAGCAATAGCATCATGATAGAGCATTTGCACAAAGAGGAGGCATTCATGGTTCGAGTCCCACCACTCCCCTTCTTATTTATGTTTTAAATCAGTATATGAAATAATACCTGACATATATGATTAAAATATTAGTAAAAAGCAGTGAAATGGCTTATGTATCAGTGAAGAAAATATATATTTTAAAGGATCCTGATATATAATTGCCCGCAGTTAAGCAGCGCTTTACCCAGCACAATAGAGTTGCCCAGAGTTAAATTGCACTTTAACCAGTGCAATAGAGTTGCCCAGAGTTAAATAGCACTTTACCCAGTGCAATAGATTTGCCCAGAGTTAAAAAGCGCTTTACCCAGCGCAATAGAGTTGCCCATAGTTAAATAGTGCTTTAATCAGCGTAATCTGTTTGTGCAGACGTGCGCGCCGTGCCAACCAGGGCACCGTAGGGCAACGTGGAACAATGTAGAGCAAAGTTGCTTAAACACAGCCACACCCCCTAGCCTGTCTGGACAGTATTAAAATAAAATGAATGACAAGGTTCGAACTCAGGACTCTGTGCACCATAATCAAAGTACTGAACCACTAAGCCATGACAGCTTAGGAGAAATAGCCACTGTTAACATACATATACTTAGAAATGGTAGATTAACCATTACTAAGCAGGTCTGCAGTCAGCTGAGAATTTTCAAAAATGGCCAGTCACAAAAAGGTGCGGGAAATGTGGCATATATAAGCCCCATAGGCGGGAATACTCGCCATAACTGATTGTAGCTCGCATCCGCAGTTAGAATGGCTGGTGCTGGAGAGGGTACATGCTTCCGAGCGCAACGTTGGGGCATCGAGGAGTTGAAATACATGGTTTGGCTCCTTGTCCACCATCATGAGTCAAGACTCCTGCAGGGCCAGTTCCAAGGGATGGAGTACAAGGCAGAGTCTTGGAACCGGTTAGTTCATGACCTCACCAGTGCCACAGGTGTTCCTCGGACTGGTGAGCAGGTCCATCACCACCATGCAGACCTGAAGAGACGGAAGCAGGACCACCTGAACCAATGGATACAGGAGGCCTATGGGATGCAAGATGCCCCACAACTGAGTAGGTAGCCATTGAATGCAGTATGTAAGAATTGATAATTGATTCTGTATAATGGATAGGTATGTCCCAATATCCCTTCATTTACTTCACAGCTGCAGGTGACCATGCTGCGAATCAGCAAGCCTATACAGATAGGCTGCTAAGGCTGCGCCACCAGGCAGGGTAGTGATTATTCTGCATGTATTGTTATATAAAATAGGGGCGAGAGCATGAAAGAAAGTGTTGTAGTCATTAATACAGCCATAAAATGCCCTGAATAAGTCCTCTGCATGTACTGTCATATAAAAAAGTCAGAGAGCCAGAAAAAATGAGTGTAGTAACCCATTAAGAAAGGTAAAATATGTCCGGAATAATATCTCTGCAGGTACTGTCATATAAAATAAGTGAGCAAGCCTGAAAAAGAGTGTTTTAACCTATTAATAAAGGTATAATATGTCTTGAACATGTCTTCCATATGCACTGTTATATCAAATAAAGGAGCGAGCCTGTGGAAAAGTGTGTAATGTAATTAATAAAGGTATAAAACCCGGAATGTGTCTGTGTTACTTACTTTGAAATGTTGTTGTACCCTTGCATTATACCAATAGTACTGTTTTAATAAGGGCTGGCAACCAGAGTTGTGCAGTCCCATCTAAAGTGGGTGATGGAAGTGCTAGTAGCTGTGAAGCATATATACAGTCCTCAACAGTGACTTACTGGCTGGCATGCATAAGTAAATCTGGCACACATGTAGCATGTTAATTTGTTCCCCAGAAATGTGAGTGTGCTTCAAGAAATGCAGGGTTCTGTACAAATTAAAGTGAAAATGTCATGTGAAAACATCCAGATATGTAGATAAAGAAATATAAATGAAATCAAGAAATATGTAGCAGTAACATCTGCATCATGGACAGTTAGTATGTCAGATATAGGTCAAGTATATATTGAACTAGCCAAACCCATTACACAACCTAATGCATCTTGGCAAGTGTAATAATACATGCGGGGGATATACACTTGCAGACACTAGGAATGCAGTGTAGACTAAAAGTACTTATAAGATGTTAATCGAGGTTTCTTTCTACACCCTACTGTATGTACATAAACCATGCAATTCCACATCTCAATGGGTATGTGTAATCTCACATATTTGTTGGGACATATGTCCTATTATTCTATAAATATTTGCATTCACTTTGATGCATATGCCCTATTCAAACACCACAATCATGGTGGCCTGTTGCTACCAATCATCCCTGCATGCTGTGAGAATATCCACTGTCGTTCAATATATGCATGTGTTATGCTTGCTGTTCAACTGTTGGAACCTTAGTGTGTTGGGTTAATGGGAATATTACTGCATGCTGTTACAACTAATCTGGAATGCTGTTGTTTATGTTGTAATTAAACACACCTAATCACAGAACATATGGGAAGGCTGGTCCCAGCGGACCCACCTGTTCCTCCTCAGCTGGCGAGTGCACCTGGCACCAGCAGGTCCGGTGCCCAGCCCGGGCTCCCCTCCTCAGTTTGTCCTGTGCCACCTTTGAGTGGAAGCACTGCAGGGGATGAGGCTCATCCCCCCATGCAAGCGTGGGTGGAGAAGGGCCACCTGTCACCCTTCGAAGGGTCTGGGCTGTGGTGCGTAGGCAGATCCAGCGTTCAGTCGCTGATCCCCTACGCTAGCTCGAGGCGAGAGTGACGCGTCTCATGGGTGAGCCTGCCCATCCTATGCAGCCTCCAGTACAGCCACCCTCGGGGCAATGAAGGTGCAGTGGTGACTGCCCATGGGTGGGGATCTCAGTTCCACTGTTACCATCTGTGGGCTCATGGGCTTGCAATTTTCAAACATCTGTCCCTGTCAATTGTGTTCACCCACCCCATGTGTCATACACCGCCCCTGTATGCGTCTTGTTTGTCTTGTCTGTTAACCTCCCCAACCTACCTTCCCAAACATACCTACTTCCTATACCTCACTTTCCACTCTCACCTGAAAAAAAAAAAGGGCAATCTGTACCCACAAAAAAATTACGCCCCATACATAGCTGCCTATTTCGCACACATGTCCACTGGACATGTAAACTGATAATTATAATTGGCAGTACAACAAACTTTGTTGTCCTCACCCCTCTCCCAGGGGTGGAAGGTTTCAAATATCACTACAAATGTATTGCATATGCACAGCTGCTGCTGGTAAAGAAATCGGCAGCTATGGACCTTCCCTACACCCATCCTGCACATCCCGAGCTTGTTTACCTACTGTCTGCCCCTCTTTGTGCCCCCTTTTTCACCACTTTCCTATCTCCCCATTTTCTTTCTTTAAAAAAAATTAGCGCGGGGGTTAGCGGGGGTAAGCACTTTTAAGCAGTAGTAAGCGGGTTTAAGTGAGTGTGCGCATGTGTGCGCTTAGCTTAGTATTGCTAAGCATCGCGCAAACCCGCACAAACCTGCTTACAACTGCTTTAAAGTGCCTTAGTCACTCTATGTCTGGGCCCTTGTTCTGCTCAGCAGCAAAATAAAATACCTCTACCAGTCTCGAATCCCAGACCATTGACACAATAGACTGCATGAATTACCACTAAGCCACAGCAGATATACAATAACCTGGTGCTCAAATAAATATATCATGCATTTCAATGACTGAATGTAAAGGAAAAATAGGAAGGCCATAACACAAAGCTTGTTTTGTGGATCTTTACCAACAATTGTTGTGAAATGCATTACATGAGTGTGATATGAGAAGCAGCCATTTTAGCAGCAAATAAAGTTACAGAGGCACTTTACAACCCCCACACAGTATCATAGCAGGACAAACAGTGGCATATCTGATTAGGGCAGAGGCCATACTACCCAACTGTGACTACTTAACATGGATGTCCCTGATTGTGAAACATAGTTAAGCTGTGTCCCTCTGAATCCCTCTGAAAAGTACTGACGTCAGTCAGAAAGGTGGGGTATTACACAATAAATACTGACAATAATAACAGTAGACACCGCTTGTACTTCATAAAAGGAGTATGTATCCATATGCACTGCTTCACACAAGTCTAGACTTTTACTGTCTCTATTATGTGTAAGGTGTACTTCACATTTAACTACCTATCCTTGACTCCATGCAAAGATGTATCTGAGTGTTTCATAGGCCTGGCAGAGGCACAAACATGCAAGCATAGCAGCTATCCTGCTGTTAAACACACTGCAAATAGCTGTGGTAGGACTTCCACAAGCATACCCTTATGTAGGAGTACAACACAGAAATACCAAAGGATGTAGCCATGTACTGGTAGCAACTGACTGTAACAATGCCATTGTACCTGTGATGAAAACACCTGTGGGTTGCACAGACAAAGAATAACAGTGTAACATTTGACAACCATCTGGATAGGTTCACAGTTGGGAACTATGCAGACAGACCACCTGCCTTGATAAACCAACAGGTACACACCAATCCTTTAAGTCCAGTAAGATAACATTCACACAATAATACATAATGCTCTCTGTATGTCAGCAACCCCCCCCCCCACACACTTTAAATACACTTGTGTGTTTAGGGTCTACCAAGGATGTAGGTAGGCATTTACAGTACTGGAATTGTCCAGTTGTCCTGTGAATCCTGTGCTAATGTCAACAATAAAACCACAAACCCTGCAGAAGTGGCTACATTAATATTCACAGTATAACAGTTCACAAATAGTTCATGTGCCAAAAGAATACTTCTTAATAACTATGTGTGTATGGCAGTTAATTATATGAGTGGAAAAGAAACTACATAGTCACATAAATGTTGTGTAAGCATTTGTAGGGGTGAGTTAAACTCTACACTGATAGCTGTGTACTGCATGTGGCAACAGTCAGGCCTGAGTACAACATGTACATCACTGTCTACACCTCTAGCTTCAGATATAAGAAGTATACCAACCTTCTGACTTACACAACAGTGTCCACAGCAAACAAGCATGGGCCCCTCTCTGGAAATCTGAAAAGGCTACGCCTACATACCTTAGCAATTTATAGCATTAGGTTGCTATGACAGTCAGTACTGCATTTACCACACAGCAGGCTGTATGCATTTACCAAATGCTGGGCACCAATTGGTGCAGAGGGCATCACATGCACATGCCCAGATACCTATAAAAGCAGATTGTACTTGCTATCCCCACATGCAATCATTACATTGCATGTGTCAGCAACTACTGCCAAACTTTATTACTTAATAAAGAAACCTTACTTAAGTAAATATTATATTTACTTCTTTAAAACCTAAATATATTAATTAAGAAAAAAAACTTAATTAATAACCAATAATAACTAATAAGTAAATAACTTTACTTAATAAATAAAAAAATACCTTGAAAAGCATACACAGATGGACCTGACAATGCGTAATAGGTATGTAACAGATTTGTAGTTACTGGCAAGTAGTAGATGTTTATGAATAGTACTGTACATACTCAGAAACATGCATAAGTGGCAGCAGTAGGTATGTATGCAGTGATGCCATGCATAACTACTGCTATGGACAAATTAATGTGTAGCTGTGTGCAGTGGGACATAACTGTGACATATGTATCTCAGCTAAATATGTCGAGCATGTGAACATGTTATCTATGGTCTGTACAGTACTGCATATAATGGCAGTTTGGGGTAGTAGTGCAAACACCTATATAAACTT
Source organism: Protopterus annectens (assembly GCF_019279795.1). Taxonomy (NCBI): domain Eukaryota; kingdom Metazoa; phylum Chordata; order Ceratodontiformes; family Protopteridae; genus Protopterus; species Protopterus annectens. The sequence continues at coordinate 556,728,144 of NC_056728.1, forward strand.
GGATGTGACAGAGTAAGACATGCATGCTAGTAACATAATGTGTAGCTTAGCGTTGACAACTGCTGTACCAAGCTAGTATAGTAATGTTATCATTTGCAGCTATATATACTCCCTGTACTATTACTGTATGCACACGTGACAACTGTCCATGTTGTAGCAAGGCCCAACAGGTCATCCGTGAGGTGTACGGACTTACAATAGTGTGGACCCTGTGTGTATATGGCACACACATATGGAGAGATATGTATGTGTCTGATAAATTAGCATCTGAATATGTGCATAGAGCAAGGGACATACTGCAACTGTTTGTGAATGGTGGACAATTATATGTTGTTGCAGGTTATGTGCATTTTTATATGTAGGTGGTAGTGTGTGGCAAACAAGACAAACCTCCTGTCATCTGTAACATTGATGCATGAACAGGCTAACATGGTGCTGATGCACAGGGTGACATTATAGCAGTGTAGCAATATTAGCAAGTTGCCAACAGGAAAGTGTAATGATATCCTTGTAGATATATCTGAGCAGGCGTGATGCATCAAAGCTCTGATTGTCAATGTAGCATTGTTTACACCAGTGTTAGGCCTGAGTATGTATCATACGGCCATGTGCCACTTGGCTGAAGTGTAGAGTGTTGCCAGCATGTGTTAGTGAGTGGACAGTACATGTGTGATGTGTGCAGTACAGATTAGCAGGTGTACATCTGTGAACATGGTGGGTGTGCACTGTCTGCAGGTACGTGCATAGTGGACACATGGGATGTGTGACATACCCTGTTTTACACATTGTTAACATCTCATAGTATCTCTCGATGGCCAGTATGCATTCTACTACAGATATGTACTAACATGGCTGCACATGTGTATATGACATGGGTTGACACTATGTTGTGGGTGATACTGTTAATATCTGTCAATGTTTTGCATTCTGGTAGTATACGCAACCTCAACAGCATGACTATAACCAATCATTAGATGATGTCCTGACAACTGACACACAGTTGTAGGGAACTCAGTAATAGTGGGATCCTTCCGGAACTATACTATAAAAGTAACCAGTGGTACTGACTGCCACCCATTCCTGGGACCACACCTGTTTGGCATATAGGCCTCTTGGTACATGCAAACACACTAGGGATATGTCCATCCACATCTGGAAATGCATACATTGGCCTACAATGCATTCTCTGGATGGGACACATATCCTACACAAGGGTATCATACAGACAGATACCTGTTGTCCGACACATGCTGCATTGCACTAGGCCGACTATGGCATAGTCATCCACATTTACTATACATATTATCCTGACAGTACCACATAGGTGGTAGCCCCCAACATGTATGTTGGGTACCAATGTGTACCTACAGCCACGTGTTATGTCATCTGTCCCTTGGTATCCACATATCCAGAGGTATTGTGGAGTCCCTCGGTGTATCACATAAGACATTAGGGGCCTGAATGCATATCCACAAGGCTGTTGTACACCTATAATGACTGTCCATTATTGCCAGTCATTGTTGTGTATGAAGATGTCTGACATATACCCCAGGCATGTACCCTCACTCACACTACTCTATAGTAACTGTCATGGGTGTGTGTTGCACAGATGACCTTGGCCACAGATCACTACAGTGGCCGGCCTTGTCACATACATACATATTTGACCTACGATCTGAGAAGCAGCGGCACAATCTGTCAAAGGAAACAAATGTATTCATGTAGTATGCAGGCTTCACACCTATGTACTAATTGAGGTCACATGTACATATATTTATTTGCCACACAGATACCTGATGTGTGCAATGCACATACTGTTTTAATCCTGATATGTTATAGCATAGTAAAAGCAAAACCCACACCACATTGACCAACAGTGTCACACACAATCAGCAATTGCAGGTTTCAAACCCCTACTTAACTATGTTATGATACTAGAGAAATACACATTTACACGATGCGCTATATGCTTTACAGGGTAATTTGCTTTCTCCTGCTATATTTGTAGGATACTGACATCATCAGACTTTCCAAAGAGGAATGCACCTTTTAATGTTTTCCCAGTCTCCAAAACGTGCACTACTCTCCTAGGAAATCACACACCCCCACACTGTCAGCAGGGTTCAAACTCCTTTCTAAGTATGTAATGACACTAGAGAGATACGCATGAACACAAAGCGCTATATGCCTTACTGGGTAGCTTGTTTCCTACTGCTATATTTGTAGGATGCTGACATCATCAGACTTTCCAAAGAGGAATGTACCTCTTTTAATGTGTTTTCCCAGTCTCCAAAAGGGCACTTTTCTCAAAGGAACTCACACACAGCAAGCAATGGCAGGATTCAAACCCCTACCTAACTATGTTATGACACTAGATAGAGAAATATTACCACGACGCGCTATATACCTTAGTGGCTGCTTTGTTTCCTCCTGCTATATTTGTAGGATGCTGACATTATCAGACAAAGACAAATGTACCTCTTTTAATGTGTTTTCCCAGTTGCCAAAAAGGGCACTCCTCTCAAAGGAAATCGCACACATACACCCAGTCAGTAATTGCAGGATTCAAACCCCTACTTAACTATGTTTTGATACTAGAGAAATAGGCATTAACACGGCACGCTATATGGTTTCCTGCGTGTTTTGTTTCCTCCTGCTATATTTGTAGGATGCTGACATCATCAGACTTTTCAAAGAGGAATGAACCTCTTTTAATGTGTTTTCCCAGTCTCCAAAAAGGGTACTTCTCTCAAAGGAAACCACACACATGCCCCCTCCACACACAGTCAGTAATTGCAGGATTCAAGCCCCTACCTAACTAAATCATGATACTAGAGAGATACGCATTAACACGGTGCGCTAGATACGTGAGTGGATGGTTGCTTTTCTCCTGCTATATTTGTAGGATGCTGACATCATCAGACTTTCCAAAGAGGAATGTACCTCTTTAATGTGTTTTCCCAGTCTCCAAAAAGGGCACTCCTCTCAAAAGAAATCATACACATACACACCACCCACCAAACACACATGCAGTCAGCAATTGCAGGATTCAAACCCCTACCTAACTATGTTATGATACTAGAGAGACACGCATGAACACAGCATGCGATATGCTTGACTGGGTGGTTTGGTTTCTCTTACTATATTTGTAGGATGCTGACATCATCAGACTGGACATGGTAATGTGTGTACACTTTGTTTTATGCAATCCCAGGAATGCGCCATGTGGGTCGGCAGGTGTCAACAGCTTGAACAGGGCCACATAATTCTTAGCTTGTGCTATCTATCTGTGGACAAATTGGCATTCCTTCATATGTCAACACATATTTATGCACAGATTGTTGGTTTTGTAGATAAGACATGTATCTGGGGTGTTGATAAAGGGCTGTTCAAAGTCTATGTGAGACATGTGTAGCTCCGTTCAGTGATGTGTGTCCTAGGTGGCTGCCTTGCAAACAGTCTAGCATGTTTGGGAACCATGATCTGCAGATGAACATACCACAGTTGGTAGGGTTGTGTGTTTGTTAGCTTCCAATAGCTCTGTTTATGACTTCAACCATGATGGGCTCAATGGCCTTGCAAATCAGACTTCATAGGCTTACTGGACTATACTTCCCATGGTGTGTTGTGCACCAACGCTTGTGGGGAGAGCCATATGTTGCTGTAACACATTCAATGATTCCAGGTCCTGTGGAGAGGGTGAGGCTCAACAGACTGTTCAGGTGCAGAGTCTGTTTGTTCTGTAGTTCATTCATGACACATATAGGGAAACAATGTAATCCAATTGCTGCCATGCTTTCGGCTTTGGGGGGAGCTATTCACCCATTCTACATGTGATATCTCCAGGTATGATGATAGTGACTTTCAGCAGTGGGAGGTAGGTATGTATATATGGGCCTTGTCTGACAGGATGTCAGCACTGTCAGTCAGGTACAGTTGGCCCTGACTCAGGACATATATGAGTGTACATTGCTATTTATGACATAGCTGAAGGAGGTGTCATGATTCCGTCTGGACTCCTTCGCAGCTACTCTTTACAAAACAACGACAAACCTGAGCACTAATCCCTGTTATACTCTTTTGCACACTTAACACCCTACTGATACTTTGTGATCAGTCTACAGAGTATGTCATCATAATATCCTGGCATGTCCAGGGGTCGGTTTCGTGTGTACTCTCCAGTCCAGCTGGTGAATATTGTGATTTTGACACAATGTCACAACTGCCTCATGTACACAGACAACCCTCTCCTCCTCCCAACAAACTCAGATATATGTGAGAGATGCAACTATATAGACATACAGGAGGGAGGCTGAGCTCTCTCGACCCATGACTGGCACAGTCTATCAGGTGATGTAGGTAACCACACACACCATATATCTGTCTCACATAAACCTATAGCGACAGCAATCAAACCACATTATCACACATAAACATACTCGGAGGCTCTAAATAAACTCTGCCTAAGAAGCAGAGACCTCCAAAGCAGACACACAAACAACTGCTACCCCACTACAATACCCACATATCACATAGTTCACAATGTCAGTGTGCCACACAGTCACTGCCCTTCGGGCTAAGCAACACAACTAATACACTTGTAATAGGTGACACTTATTGTCAGACACACTGACGTCCCACTCAACAAGTCAAACAAGGGGATGGTCACTTTGAGCTGTCTGCCAGGTGCCAGGATCCATCACATAACACATGCACTCAGGTCACTCCACAGCAAGTACAGAAATGGCTCCATCATTGTCCATGCTGGTGCGTAAAACCTCAGATGTTCCTCCCTGGACCACATGACATGATACATAGAGGAACTCTCTGATCATGTAGGCCAGGCCAGTATGACCCTGGCCTTGTGTAGCATCTTACACTCACCAAGTATGATGTCACAGTATACAGACAAACTTATCATGTTTAACAGTTGGCTAACATATTGGTATCATTCAAAGGTGATCCAGTGTCTGTCAGCCTGGGGTGACATGCTCGACATGCTATGGACAGCTTGCACCTGTCACCCTTGGACTTTCGAATACTGGCTAAGGCTCTTGCTACCACCATAGTGCCTTTTTAAGCAGGGCTCAAAAGACAAACCCACCTCCATAGACATTGCAGAGTAAATGAAACTAAGGGTAATGCTGCTCAACACCAGATGTGTTACCCTCAAATTGCGCACACTCAGGACTCTCCTCAATATGGAGAATAGCGATATCTGTGCACTAACAGATGCCTGGTTCAGGCACACAAATGCACACCAGCACTAGCAGGTTATGTTTCATACCATGCTTTCTGACCACAAGACTCGGAACGGACAACACAAATAGGAGGAGTATCCATATACATCACAGATACACACACCTCCAGGTTAGTAGCACTGTACGAAGCATCACAGACCATACATATGCAACTAACATTGTGCAAAACTGCCTTTCAGTTTGTTGCCTGCTACAGACCACCCTCCCAAACTCAGGAACCACACTCAACTTTCCTGGGAACAATGGAGAATATGAAGGTCTCCCCAAACACCATTATATTGGATGACTTCAAATACCCAAACATTGACTGGGGATACTACTCAAGCCCCAACACCCTCGCCCAACAGTCGCTACTATTTGTAAACTCATATGCCATGGCACAACCAGTCACCACACCCACAAGAGGGGAAAACATATTGGACCTGATCATCACCAACATGGGGACTCTATGTTCCACACCAACGATATACCCCTTATTGGTAAGATCAGAACATACATTTATCTCACTGGACATCCATATCCCGTCCCCACACCCATCCTGGGTAATCTTGGTGAACTTCTCATAAGCAAATGTCTCACTTCACCAAAGCAAGGTGGTATCCTTCAGAGACCCTGGGACAGTGGTAAATATGGCTCAGACTGTTGAATCCTTTACATACACATTCTATGGACACCTAGTGGACTGCATGGGTTGTGCTATCCCAAGTAACAACAAGATTCACTCCTACAATGGCAGGGGACCTGTCTGGTAGACCCCGGTCATTAATAAGCTATACAATGAAAGGAGGAAGCTACTACATGATAGAGCACAATCCCAGACAGGGACAGCATCTGTGATCTGTACTAGCAGACAGCTACGATCACTCATTAATTTATCTAAGGCCCGCTTCTAACGGACAATTGCACCAGACACGTAGGACAATCACAAGGCCTTCTTCAGTTATGTCAGGAACCTGGGTGGACACTCACTAATATGCTGTGAGTTACTGCATACTGACTAAACATACCCTGAACCCACTGACATTGCCAACATTCTGGCAAACAGGTTCAGTGCAGATGTCTCCCCCCATCCCCCCTAAGGAGCAACTATCCATCCCAACAGAGTGTAGCCTCCCTGACATCACAAATTAACAGGTGAGTGCTGCCCTCCCAAAAGCAGACAACACAGCATCAATGGGACAAGACGGTGTCCTGGCCTGCATCTTACACGAGCTTCATGACAGGCGTAACCCTCACATTAAGTCACTGTTCAATATCGTAGTTACTACAGGATATGTACCCAAGGAATGGTGTACAGCGACAGTGGTCCCACTCCACAGAGTTGGTGCCACAATGGACCACAGACAGTATCACCCTATAAGCCTAACTAGCCTGTTCTGCAAAGCTATGGAGCGTATTGTCATGGGACTCATACACATAGACATTGGGAACCTACAGATACTGTGTCCTACACATTTCAGCATTGTTGTGGGCAGATCTTGCCTCTTGAACCTGTTTGTATTCTTTAAACAGTTAGCAGGTCCATCGACGTAGGGACGGTTGTCCACACAGCCTACCCGGACCTTGCAAAACCCTTCAACACAATACTCCACTCGACCATTATGCATAGGTTCACCAGCGTCGATATGGACACATATCTCACACGATGGATTGCTACCTGGATCAGGGATAGCACCCACATGGTCAGTATTGCAGGTGCCATGTCTGACTATACACAAGTTACACGTGGCATCCCACAAGGCTCAGTCCTGGGACCTCTCTTGTTCAGTATATATTTGTCTGACGTACAGGCTAACACAGGAGGAATATAGCTGACCATGTTTGTAGATGACTGCAAACTAGGTGCCATAATCAACTCTCCAGCTGGCACATGCATACTCAAACAGGGTCTCACAGAGATGGATGACTGGTGCCTGAGCCATGGCCTACAGCTAAATGCCATTAGTTGCATAGTCATCCCCTTTGGGAATAACAACATGCCCACACATTACCACATAGGTAGTAATTCATTACATACAGTAGGAGTTGTTAGGGGTTTGGGGACATGACTTGTTTGTATTGTTGCCTTTGACAATCACGTTGCCAAAGTGGTTAGACAGACCTTCTATATAGCCCACCTTATCCCATATGGTTTCACATCTAGATCAAGTGAGGTCATTGTGCCCCTATACTCATCACGACCATGCTTGGTTACAATGCCACATTTGGGATGTACCTTACCCGACACCTGCAGCAACTGTAATGGCCACAAAAGTTCCTCACCAAGCAGATCTAGGAACTCAAACAGATGCCCTGCACAGTTCGGATACAGTAACACCAGTTCTACTCATTTGCTTACCGCTTACTCAGATATGATGTGTGCCTGTTGTTTACAGAAATACCCAACCCAGAATTACTGGACAGGCTCCACCTCAGGATATCCGTATCCCTTGGAGCTACACACTCCAGGGACATATACCTCAGCACAGATGTTAATAGGACATGCTGGAGGGACAGATTCTTATCCCAGAGGCTCCACTCACTCCAGATTGTAACCCCGGTTTTGCATAGGCAGAGCCACCCACTGACCACCTACAGGAGACATCTCGACAACTGGATGGGTGATCGTATGTTTACCCCTGGGATATCTTCTGGGTCCCAGCTAGACAGAGCACACTAGACTAAACGTACATGGGCTATCTTGTGTGACCTACTATTCACAGGCACAGTGTAGTAATCTGACAGGGTTGCAAAAGCCAAACACACTCTGGCTAGGCTTGTACATGCCCTAGGGCAGATAGCCTAGTATCGACCTCTGAACATATGGTAATGTTTGAGATGCACAGGGTGGATTGCTGGATAGTGAGAGGTTCCTGGGTTAACACATGCAACTGCCAGATATGTGTGCCCCACTGCTGTACTCAGACATGGCCTAAGTGTGTGAGCATGCCCAGTTCAGGCTTTCCGTGTTTTGTTGCCTGACATTTGTCTCATTTATTCAAGTGTGTGAGCATGCCCAGTGTGACCTTTCAGTATGTTGCTGTCTGAGGTCCACTACATTTGTTGATGTGTGTGAACATGACCAATATTAACATTTATATTGTGTGTGTTGGAAGTCAGGTTCTGTTCTTATGCAGGACTCACCTTTGTGTCATAACTCGACAGGGATTATGCTGTGCCTGCAGGGTTTCCTTGAGATACTTTGCATAGACTTATCAACATTTCTTCATACAGGCTGACCACTGCAATACTGTTATGGTTTAGTGGCTCAGTACTATGACTATAGTGCACAGTATCCTGAGTTCGAGGCCCATCACTGCTTTATATTTTCATACTGAGCAGACCAGTCTGTTTAAGGGCCAGTAGAGCAAATATGAGCATGTTGGCGTTTGTTCATCTATGCCCTACTTAGACCAGGCTTGTCTGACATTGCTCAATATTAACCAACATTGCTAGACGTTGCCCAATATTACTCAACATTGACAACAGTTGTGCTAGTTGGTGTGTGCGATTTTGTTTACATATACTACATGGTGGTAAATGCTGTTTAGCACTGCTTTATATTGCTTAACACATGGCATCCATGCCTCAGGTGGTGCTGCAGGGCTGCCTGTGTCGGATGCACATACTACACTCCCTATACATGTTTGAAAGCAGGCAGTGTCAACTTAGGCATCCCTTTTACTATATGTGCGAGTCAGAGAGAGGTATCATTTCCAGAGTTCCTTCTGAGCCAGTGTATGTGCTATGCATTGCCTCTTTGCCAAGGCCAAAGCATACTGGGCATGCCTCCTTCTGCCTACTGGGGCAGGCTCAGGTTGTTCTTCCTCTGAGTCACGCTCTGCCTGTGATGGCCTTGGCAATGGTGGGGGGGCTGTTTGGCCCAGGCCTATGCTGGTCCTGCTGCAGCTGTTTTCGCAGGATCATATTATGTAGCATAGCACATACCATGACAATTTGGGTACATGTAGTTGGTGAGTACTGCAAGGCTCCACCAGATGTGTCCAGGCACCAGAACCGTGACTTGAGCAGCCCAAACACATGCTCGATTACATTTCGTGTTTGTGCGTGTGCCTCATTATGGCGTTACTGTTCAGGTGTGTGTGCATTTCTGATGGGTATCATCAGCCACGGCTCCAGTGCATAGCCAGCATCCCCCGCTAGGTGACAATGTGGGATGTCCCCATTGGCAAATGTCTAGTACAGCTGTGTCAGATACCAGATATGGGAATCATGGTAGCTTCCAGGTCAGCCAGCACACACATTCAGTATTATGCCCTGGGCATCGCACATGACCTGGCAGTTGATGGAGGGGAAGCCCTTGTGGTTGAAGTAGACCCTACCCCGCTCACCGGCTGGTACTTTGATGCGTATGTGAGTGCAATCTATTGCACCGACTACCTCAGAGCATTCCGCTATTTGCTGGAAGAGATGCATATTGCTGGCCAATACCTCATGGGAATTGGGGAAATATACATAATCACCTACATGTGCTGACATGGCATCCAGGAACTGGTGCAGTACCCTGGATGCTGATGCCTGTGATATCCCCATCATATCACCAGTTGGTCTCTGGAAGGTACCTGTTGCTAATATTCTTAGGCCAACACATACCTTGGTTTCCACTGGGATGGGTCCCCCTCTGATGGTTCTGTGTGTGAGGTATGGCCTGCACAGCTCAACAATTTGCTGCAAGAGGTCTCTGTCCTCTCTATAGTGCTCCACTATCTCCAGCTCATGTAGCCCCTGGTAGGTTACTGTGGGCCTGTACACTCTTCTCCGTCTCCCAACTGTGGGTTGTCCAGCACCATTCGCATTGTCACCACCCTCAGCATGTTTCATATGTCGCCTTATAACAGCAATGGCAGCCCCTAACATTTCTTTGTCTCAGTAAAGCTTTTTCAGTTTTCACTTCTATTTGCTTACTGCAGTGTTGCAGTGTCTCTTGAGAGAAACATAATGGACTGTTGTTTGCCGAGTTTTAAGTGCTGGGCTGGGCTGAGCTAGTGTACTGCCTGTGTAATTGCCTGATTCTGATTGTTTTCACCTGCTAGCTCTGCTAGTACTCCCTGGTAGCTTCCTACTATTTGTTGCACTTCCTTTTTCCTTTCTGTTTCCTCGGGGGGCAACGCCGTACACACAAGCACAAACACGCGCACAACAGCTCACATGTGCACACACATGCTTACACAGACTAAAACTTGCTTATTCTTGTTAAAATGCACGCACACCAGCGCAAACGTGCTTACAACTCCTTAAACAGCCTTATACATGCTTACTCCGGCTTAAACGCGTGCACTCACACTTACACGCATGCACACTGTCTTACTCGGGTTTACAGGTGCGCACACACACGCATACCCGCTCAGCAAGAAACTTTAGTGTTATCCACGGCATACACCTTCAATTTCTTGCCTTTACCTAGCCTACCTGTTGACACACCTCTTTCAATGATGTGTAAATGACAGCTGATATATGCCACTGCTCCAATGAGCTTCACTTCTTTCATACATACCCCCCCTCATGATGTCACCTATCTTCTACTCTGTTACTCCCCTTATCCTACTACTGCACTCCTCTGACTGTGCTCATTTGCTATGTAAACTTGCGATTCACTATCCTAACCCTCATTTACATAGGATTGCCTACTAATGCTTGGTTACATCTCTTAGACTGAGTTCCCCCCTTAGCAACCTCTACTCAGTGGCCATGTTGTCTTCAGCCTGCCATTCACTTGCATTGTAAATTCATATTAGCTTTAAAATCCACATTTGTGGATCTTCATTATTGATTTTCTGGTTTTTAGAGCACAGCGTGTTTGTGCGGCACAGCGCTACGCTTAAACCCCGGAGATCGGGATGAAAAAAAAAGTTATTTTATTTTTATTTTGCATCACTTAACGTTGCCAATGGCCATATTTTTGGCCATTGGCATGCTTACTCATGTGAATGCATCCTTTTTTTGGAGCTGTCATGGCTCTGTTTTGCTATTTGCAGAACCGTACTCAGTTGACAACTGAGTATGTTTCTGCAAATAACACTACTCCTATTCGGACAGGTTCGGGTTTCCTGGATCGCAAATTTACCTCATTTGCATAGCTTTCGCCTGCAATTGAGGTAATTTGCATATCCAAGCCCTGTCCGTGTAGGACTTGTTTAAGAAGCTCTGTTGCATGCCCCTACCAGCTGTTCCTGGATTGCTCAGCGGACATGTTGGCTGCATGGAGTCTTACTCTACTCTTAGACTCCATGCAAGCCCTCGTGAATCCGGCCCATTGTTGTTCAAAACCAAGTCTAGCAACAGTGTATACCTTAACACTTTATCATTAGCCATTCCTATTCTAGCTAAAAGTAGCCTAATATAGTCTGTTCCAACATCATTTGGAATTGCTGTGAAAAGTGTCTTAACATCAAGAGTCACTATTAATACATCAGACTTATAACACCCAGAGTGTACATACACAGAAAAACGTTCTAAAAAATTTTGTGTATTTCTAGTAACAGTTTCAAGTTCATTCACAACTTGTCTCAAATTTTTTTCAATATAGATAGAAATAGACTCAGTTAACCATCCTTTACTTGAGGCTATTGCTCTCAAAGGGGGCTTGCTGATGTCTTTATGTTTCTTTGGTAAACCTCTTATAGTGGATATACAAAGATTCTCTACCAAACAATACTTATAAAGGTCAGGACAAATGACATCACATAACAATAGGTCATATAAATCGACATGCACATCTTGTATCAAACCATTTAATTGTGCAAAAGAGAGAGATGTATATGTATGAGTATCATTTAACATAGTAATCATATCCTCATTATATTGCTTACTGTCTAAAATCACAACAGTCCCACCCTTGTCAGCCTGTCTAATGATGATGGACTCATTTAATTTCAAAGACTTTAAAGCTTCATACTCTTTTTTGCTAAAATTATAAAAATCACATTTTCTTGGTCCAATATCAAAACCATAAAGTTTAAGTAAATCAGCTTCACACGCTTGTTCAAATGCTTCTACCAATGGATGGCTCAGAGGTATGCATGCATTAGGTATTTAAAAACAATTAACAGCATATTGCGGTGGTGGTGCTGCGGTAGCATTGTCACCTCACAGTAAGATGTCCTGTTCGATTCTCAGCTAGAGCGTCTTCTGTGTGGAGACATGCGTGAATAGGCGTACCTTCATTGAAGGTTGTGTGTCAGGGCCGGCAACTTGGCACATAAAAATCTACTGCCAATCATTAGCTGAACGGAGTTCCGCTGTGGCAACCCCTAACCGGGAAAAGCAGAAAGACACAACAACTATCACAATGACAATATAATAATTTTAATTTCACAGCTCTGGCAAAACCTTTTATATCAACTATAAAATCTAAAACATCAGTGCCTCTAGGGGTATGAATGAAAGTCCTTTATTCAAAATAGATTCTTCACATTCACATTCATTCAAAACATAATTGGAAATATTCATTACTAAATTGCATTCGTTATTGTCCAACTCTTTTTCTGTACTTGACGTCTCACTTCTCCTGAAGATTTGCGTCTCTTTCTCTCCCTGCTCATGCTGCGCTGCTGTAAATTCATAGCTCTTATAGGTAAAGGGAAGGAGGAAAAAGGCCTTGCTTCTATTATGGACTCCTTCACAGGTTCCTTATGTCTAACATTGTTACCAAGACTTAAAGGAACAATATTGGGTGCTACATTTACATTACTGGAACCAGCGTTGATTTTTTCTTCTTCATTTTCTTTACTCTCACTGATACCAGAAGCATTTTGAAAGGATCGTGAAACCCCACCTTTTGTGTCTGATGTCATCACCTCACTCAATTCTGGTTGATTGACAGATGGAGTAGGTGTATTTGCCACAGCTCCTGAAGCAACAGAAGCATTCGTATTCACTAAACGCTCAATCCCTTGTGTCTCTTTAGGCCAAGTAAACACATTTCCATCACAAAAATCATGACAGTCACACTCCAACGTCTTTCTCTTTTGTTGTAGTAGCTTCTGTTCAAACAATGTGACATTCATATTTAAATCTTTAATGAACATTTCATACTTATCTGCACAAAGGGTTGATCTAACTCGCTGCTGCAGATCAATACATTCAGTCACAAGCTCAGTCTCCTGTGACTGAAAATGCTCAATTAACAGTTTAATGTACACAACTCAGAGTTTGCCAAACACATCTCTTATTAAACATGTTTTGTGGATGATATTTTTATGACATGAAATGGGACACTCAGTAAGTTTGAGACATGTTGAATAAAACAAAGATGAGGAACACCACGATGATGCAGCAACAAAATTCGTCTTTATTGGTACAAAGAACAGGGAAGATGAGCGCTTTCTCGTACACACTGTACGCTTCTTCAGATCTAATTCACATAAAATTAGGCAGACCTTATATAGTGCTTCTATTCATCTATTGGGTAATTAGTGTCTTAATTAATTAAACAAGATGTGAAGCTAATTATCTCAAATGATGGCTGCTTACTAAAAAGAGCCAGCTAAAGCATTTCCTGTTAATATGACAGCAACATTATTCTTAGAATCAAATAATATTAGAATATGTTGAGCTGCTTCAAAACTCAGTACAGTGGTACGAGATTATCATATCTCATATTGTTAAAAACTAAACACATAAACAAAATTTAATTAACTACTAAAAACACCTATATAAAAACACCTATATAAAAAACAAAACATCTGATAAAGTGCGTGTGCGTGATAGAAAACATTCAATAGTAGAATAACAATTCATATGCAATGAATAAATACATACAATGCAGCTCTCTATAAACTCTTTTCATAAAGTTTCACTAAACAATAGTTGTTATAAGCTAAGTAGATAGAGTAATGTGAAGTGTCATTAAATAATCACTTAACGCTGTTAGAAACTAATACCACTACTGAGGAATGTGCAATGGCCCGACTTAAAAAACACATAAAGCTCACTGAGCTAAAATTATTAAAAACTATTAAAAATCATGGTTACTCAAACTCTTTGAAACTAAGGGTTTGGTTATAGATGTGCGGTAAAGCTAATAAATCTCCGGCTGGGCATGGAACAATATAAAGCACAGATTCTGGAAAAACACTAATAAAAGAAAACTAGGGACATTTATAAATAATATCTATTGTAGTAAAAAGATATATTAGCTAAAAGCAACAGACTCCTTAGAATGTTATAAAGACAACTTAAAAACGATATGTAAAAGTTATGAAAAATATATAAATGTGTGAAAAGAAAGAAAAAAGGGGCAGAATATATAATAGCCAAATATTACAGATTATTTGTAAAGTGCATAACAAAATATATAGATGTAAATAGATCAACATATGGAATAAAAAATATGTAATATGATAGAATAAGTAATAGTCATATAAATCAGGATAATAATAAAAATGTGAACAAGTATATATCAAAATACCTATGTTGGGTGATTGCATGTTTAGGCATTACATCTTTTTTTGAGTTTGAGACATGTTTAGTTTATATCACTAATACTACAGATTTCTTAGAATTTGAAGCAAAGAAGTCTAATGATAGAATTGGCTTCCTTGATGTGACTATTTGGAAAGATGGTGACACAATACAATCGGATTCATTTAAGAAAGCATGTAGAAGAAACAATTTATTGCACAGGGGAAGTATGCACCCTCCCCATGTGTTTAAGAGTATTGTCCATAGTCAGGGACTATGGGTCTCTAGACTGACTACTGACGATGACATGTTAGATGGTGCTTTAAAAATATTAGAGACAGAGTTCTTGCAGAGAGGATATAAAACACAGAAGTTTCCATATTGGATAATGAAGTTGTTATTGATAGAAACAGGAAAGGTAAACCTTTCTTTGGTGGGAATAGAGATAGAATGGAACCCACGAGTAAGCATTAGGGTTCATTTGGCCAAGATGTCAGGTTGGTGCTAACTTATTCCAACAATAACAGAAAGATACATGACATTATCACTAAGAATTGGAGTATTCTAACAGCTGATGAGAAGCTTTGTGGTATTGTAGGTACCAAACCGCGATATTCATATAAGAATAATAAGTCTTTAAAGAGACTACTTTGCTATGAAAAGGAACACTTCCATGAGGTGTTGTCAGACAGGAAAGGTACTTATTCATGTAGGAACTGCAATCACTGTGAGTATATGCTTAATGGTAGCGTTTTCAAACATCCAACCACTTCTAAGGAATATAAGCTTGATCACTATGCTGACTGTAAGTCATACAATTTGGTATATTTTGCTAAGTGTTGTAATTGCCATAGTTTCTATGCTGGTAAGACCAACACAACACTTTGCAAAAGGGTAAGGGAGCACATTTATGCTATAAATAGAGAAGATGAAACAAATGCACTGGCCCGTCATGTTCTAAGTAGTGATCCTAGCCATAAGTTTAAATTGTTAGTGATAGAATTAATAAGGAAAAACCTTGGGTTAGGGAATATGAGGAATTTAACAGAGTGAGCAGAAATGTGTTGGATCATCAGATTACAAGCTGACAGAGGTTTTGGATTAAATGACAAAGGGCAGGATTCATGATGGCTTGCACGGAGTCTAAGAGTCATGTAAGACTCCATGCAGCCATAGCGATCCAGGAACAGCCAGAAATACCGTGTAAGAGACCAGCTAAAACGTCTCTTACAAGGGCAGGGCATGGATATGCTAATTACCTCACTTGCAGCCAAAAGGCATGCAAATGAGGTAGATTAGCGATCCACGAAGCTGAAATCAGCCCGTGTAAGAGTTGTGTTAGGTGCAGAAATGTACTCAATTGACAACTGAGTACGTTTCTGCAAATAACACAATGGAGCCATATCAGCTCCAAATAAAGTGTGCATATGTATCAGGCAGCATGCCAATGGCCAAATATGTGGCCATTGGCATGGTAACCCGATGCAAACATGAAAAAAAAATTTTTTTTTCCGGCACTTGGCGAGGTTTAAATGCAGCGCAGCCCCGCGCAAACGGGCTGTGCTATATAAAACATAAAAATAAAGGTTTTATGCAATGCATGAATGTACAATGCAGGGACTAGCAGACCAAAAACAACATGGCCACCGTTTAGTGGTTGCTAAGGGGGGAAGCTGAGTGTAAGACATGTAGCTAAGCATTAGTAGGCAATCCTATGTAAATGAGTGGTTGGATAGTGAATCTCACTGTCACATAGCAAATGAGCACATTCCTTGTAGTGTAAGAGTTAGATAAGGGGGAGTAACAGAGTATGAGATAGGTGACATCACAGGGGGGAATGTTAGAAAGAAATCAAGCTCATTGGAGCAAAATGGTATGTGAAAGATGTCAGTCACACAGCATAGAAAGAGGAGAGTCAAAAGATAAGCATGGGAAAGTCAAGAAATGGAAGGTGTACACAGTGGCTAACACCAAAGTTTCTTGCTGTGCGTGCATGCGTGCGTGTGCACGCTGGGAGGCGCGAGTAAGACAGAGTGCGCGAGTGTAAGGCAGAGTAAGCATGTAGGAGCCTGTTTAAAGATTTATAAACCTGTTTGCGCTGGTGTGCGCGCGTTTTAACCCGAATAAGCAGAGTCTAGTCCGTGTAAGCATGTGTGCATTCGTGGTAGCCACTGTGAGCGTGTTTTCGCTGGTATGCGCGCTGCTCCCCCCTGAGGAAACAGAGAGGAAAAAGGAAGCAGAAGAAATAGTAGGAAGCTAGCAGGGAATACTGGTAGAGCTAGCAGGTGAAAACAATTAGAAGCAGGCAATTACACAGGCAGAATACTAGCCCAGCCCAGCACTTAAAACACTGCAAACAGCATTGCAGTATGTTTCTCTCAAGAGATACTGCAAGACAGGAGTAGGCTATTAGAAGTGAAAACTGAAAAAGCTGCACTCAGACCAAACATGCTAGGGACTGCCATAGCTGTTATAAGGAGACATAGGAGACTTGCTGAGGGTGGTGAAAATGCAAATGCTGCCAGACAACCCACAGTGAGGAGATGGAGAAGAGTGTACAGGCCCAGGGTCACCTACCAGGGGTTACATGAGCTGGAGATAGTGGAGCGCTATAGAGTGGACAGAGACCTCCTGCAGCAAATTGTTGAGCTCTGCAGGCCACACCTCACACACAGAACCAACAGAGGGGAACCCATCTCAGTGGAAACCAAGGTATGTGTTGGCCTAAGAATACTAGCAACAGGTACCTTCCAGAGACCAACTGGTGATATGATGGGGATCTCACAGGCATCAGCATCCAGGGTACTGCACCAGTTCCTGGATGCCATGTCGGCACATGTCGGAGATCAGGTATATTTCCCCAATTCCCATGAGGCATTGGCCAGCAATATGCGACTCTTCCAGCAAATAGCAGAATACCCTGAGGTAGTGGGTGCAATAGACTGCACGCATATACGCATCAAGGCACCAGCTGGTGAGCGGGGTAGGGCCTACATTAACCACAAGGGCTTCCCCTCCATCAGCTGCCAGGTCATGTGTGATGCTCAGGGCATAATAACGAATGTGTGTGCTGGCTGCCCTGGAAGCTACCATGATTCTCATATCTGGCATCTGATGCAGCTGTACCAGACATTTGCCAGTGGGGACATCCCACATGGTCACTTAGTGGGGGATGCTGGATATGCACTAGAGCCGGGGCTGATGACACCCATCAGAAACGCACACACACCTGAACAAGAACGCCATAATGAGGCACATGCACAAACACGAAATGTAATAGAGCATGCGTTTGGGCTGCTCAAGTCATGGTTCCGGTGCCTGGACACATCTGGTGGAGCCTTGCAGTACTCACCAACTACATGTACCCAAATTGTCATGGTATGTGCTATGCTACATAATATGATTCTGCGAAAACAGCTGCAGCAGGACCAGCATAGGGCCAGGACAAACAGCCCCCCACCATTGCCAAGGCCATCACAGGCAGAGCGTGACTCGGAGGAGGAACAATCTGAGCCTGCCCCAGTAAGCAGAAGGAGGTGTGCCCAGTATGCCCTGGCCTTGGCAAAGAGGCAACGCATAGCACATACACTGGCTCAGTAGGAACCCTGGGAATGATACCCCTCTCTGACTCACTCATATAGTAAAAGGGATGCCTAACATGACACAACCTGCTTTCAAACATGTACAGGGAGTGTAATATGTGCATCCGACATAGGCAGCCCTGCAGCACCACCTGAGGCACGATTGCCATGTGTTAAGCAATGTAACACCATCTAGTATATGCAAACATGATGACCCTGCCTAACATCTCACCCTCAACAAGCATGATGCCACACTATGAAGACAACAAGATCAAGTACAATAATTGACTGAAGTATTGCTGTTAGTCAAAGGGGAACAAATGGCTGACAGCCTGGGATGACATGCCGAGCAAGACATGATGCCCCACCTGCTAGGGATGGCACGCATCCAGCACACCTGGCTGTGTGGATACTGGCAAAGGCTGTTGTCACCCCCACTGTGCCTTGAATAGGTAAGGCTGGAAACACAAACCCACCACCATAGGTAGCACAAGGGATAACAACCTGGACGTAATGCTATCTAATGCCAGAAGTCTAAACTGCAAGATGCATGCAGACCAAACCCACCTCAGCATGGAGAATGGTAATATCTGTTCTGTAACAGAAACCTGGGTCAAGGCTCAGAAGAGCACCCTAATACTACCAGGTTATGCCTTATACCATGCTTTACAGCCCCAAAACATGGAACAAACTACAATAGGAGTGTGGCTATCAATAATTGTCAAGGATAACCACACCCCCGGGTTGGTACCACAGCAAGAAGCAGCATGGACTATCCATGGGCAAGTAACAGTGGCTCAAACTGCGTCCCAGTTTGCAGCCTGCTACAGACCACCCTCCCAAACCCAGGAACTCCAGTCATCCTTCATGAAGACACTGCAGAGTATGAATGTCTCACCAAATACCAAACAAGGCAGACACAAATTATGACATAGGTGGTAATCCATTATGTACAGAAGAAGTAATCAGGGACCTAGGGACACAAGTGGACAGTAACCCATCATGTGACACTCACATTGCCAAGGTGGCCAGGAAGACCTGCTATATTGCCCACCTTAACAAGAAAGGATGCACATGTAGATCAAGAGAGGTCACTGTGCCCCCATACTCTTCTCTTATCAGGCCCATACATGAGAACAATGCCCCATTTTGGATGTACCTTACCTGACACCTGCAGCAGTTAGAAAGACCCCAAACGTACCTCACCAAGAGGATAAAGGGTCCAAACATTTGTCATCTGCTGCCTGGCTGAAGAAACCACAGCCCAATCCGCATGCATACTGCCCGGTCAGAGGCGATGTATGCCTGATGTACAAGGCCATGTCCAATCCAGAATGAATGGACATGCTCCACTGCAGAAACTCCAAATCCAGCAGAGACACCACAGTGAGATATCTGAACCTCCACACATAGATAAATAGGATGTGCTGGAGGGACAGATTCATAACCCAGAGGCTCCTTACACTCTGGAATAGAATCTCAGTCCGTGATAGGCTGAGCTCCACACTCATACTCAACAAGAGAAATCCGGTCAAGTGCATGGGAGATAGTAGGTATACACTGTGGCCATCTCTGTGTCACATCTAGTAAAGTAAACCCTAAATGGGCATAATATGCACATTACAAGGGGTGTCGAAAGCCACACACAGTCTGTCTATGCTCAAACATGGCCAGGGCAGATAGCCTAGTATGAACCTATGAACCTATGATGATACAAATTGTGCAGGACACAAACAATAATCACACAGCTGTCCTAACTGATGGTAGGAACCATGGTGATAATCCACAGATATGCTGTGCATTACTCAAATATCACAAACAATACACCAAACCTACACACATTGCCAATATCCAACCTAACAGATTCTTTGCAAACTCCCCACCAGCACCAAACTACCAAATATCTATCCCAGCAGAGTGCTGGCCCCTGACATTGTAGATGCTGAGGTAACAGCCAGCATCTACAAAGCAAACCACACAGCATCAATGGTACCAGATGGTGTCCTGGGTTGTGTCCAACAAGAACTGAAAGAAGAATGGAACACCAAATAGCACTACTGCTCACTCTCAGTCTTACCACAGGATATGTACCCAAAGAGCAGTGTACAGCAACAGTGGTCCCTCACCACAAAGGTGGTGCCTGAATGGATACTGCAAACTATCACCCCTCAACCCTGACTATCTTGGTCAGCAAAGTAATGGAAAGGATGATCATGGACCCCAGGAATAACGAGAATGGGTTCCTACAGACATTGGACCCTACCCAGTGTGGCTTTCATAGGGCAGATCCTGCCCCTTAAACATGTCTGACCCATGTGAAACACGTACCAAGGCCATTGATGAGGGAATGTGATTCACACAGCCTATCTGGACCTTGCTA
This sequence comes from Protopterus annectens, assembly GCF_019279795.1. NCBI lineage: Eukaryota > Metazoa > Chordata > Ceratodontiformes > Protopteridae > Protopterus > Protopterus annectens. The sequence continues at coordinate 556,748,768 of NC_056728.1, forward strand.
AACCCTTACATACAATACCCCAGTTGTTCAGTACAGATAAGCTCACCAGCCTAACTATAAACCGCTATCTAAGTAGATGGGTTGCAAACCAGCTCAAGGACAGAACTGACCTGGTCAGAAATGCTGCAGCCATGTCAGTCTACAAACCAGGTACAACTGGCTTCCCACAAGGCACGGTCCTGGGACCTCTCTTGTATGGTATATATGTCACAAAGGTACAGGCCAACATGGAAGGACTGTGTCTGAACAGGTTCACAGATGACTACAAACTGCCTACCATATCGGACCCTCCAGCTGACATAAGCATCCTACAAAAGGCACACATAAAAACAGACAAGTGGTGCCACAGCCATGTGAACAAGCAAAATGCAGAATAGTGTATACTCATCCCCTGTGGAAACACAGTACGTGGCCACAAATTACCACATAGGTGTTAACCCATTAAGTACATCAGGAGCAATAAGAGACCTGGGGACATAAGGTGATAGATATCCTGCATGTGACAACCATGTGTCTGTAGTGGTTACAGAAACATACCATATACCCACCTAATCATGAAGGTAAGCACAGCTAGGTCAGGGTAGGTCATTGTGCCTCTCCAGTCATCCATCAGCAGCCTCACAATTGCGTACAATAGCCCTTGTGGGATGTACCATAGCAGACACTTGCATCAACTGGAAAGACCCCACAAATACCCCACCAGGAGGATCTCAAAGCTGTAACAGATGCCATGTGTCGCCTGATTAAACAATCTGCAGCTCCACACAGTGCCATACCACCTGGCTAGAGGTGATCTGTGCCTGATGTATAAAGCCATGACCAAGCTGGAATCAATGGACATTTGGCACCATGTAAAATCTGAATGCTGGTGACCTATGCACATGACAGGCCTGAACCCCAGCACAGACATAAACAGGACATGCTGTACCGATTGGTCCATAACCTAGAAGCTCACTCCACTCATGACTAAACTCCCAGTACAGGTTATCCAGGGAGTCCCTCATTGACTGTCATCCAGAGGAATCATGATGACTGGATGGGAGATGGTAGCTGTACCCTGGATATCACCTGTATGTCACGGGTAGACAGAGGCACAGCACACTAACCTTGAAATATGTCATGGCAAACACCAGTAAATATGTGTGTTGAAGGACAAACACTCTCTGACTAGCATTACAAATGGCCTAGGGCACATGGCCATTGTTTGTCACTGTCCACACAAGTTGTGGAATACATTAACAATGTCGGACAATCTTGTTCTATGTTGTCCATATCTGAACAAAAAGCAACAAGGTCATATCTGCACAACTGGCCCTCAACCAGTCTGGTGTGCTCACTATAAATATTACAAGCAGTGATAGGACTGAAACCGATGATACTGTCCACCATAGTGAAAGTACTGAACCAGTACACTATACGGCAATACACTGTTTGGTCAGTATGAAAGGATGTTGACAACTGTATGCAAACTATCCCATGGCAACCCTGCAGGCACAGCATAATGCCTGTGAGGTTCAGACACAAAGCAGTTGGGCAGTAGGAACACAACCTGACGTCCAACACTCAACTGTACATGTGAAATATAGATGAAGTCCACACACAAACACAAATGTGGTGGACCACAGATCTCAACATATGGAAAGTTCACACTGGCCATGCTCGCACACTTGATAAATGAGACATGTCAGTCAAGAAGCCATATAAACTGTGAACTGGGCATGCTCACACACTTAGGCCATGTCACAGTTCAGCAGTTGCACACACATATCTGGCATTTGTATGTGTTAATACAGGAACCTCCCACAATACAGAAATCTGCCCAGTGCACACAGTAAAATTACAACAGAGACATAAGTAAAGTAGTGGATCCCACTCATATGCAAACATCTGCCACAGTACACAAGTTGTTCATAGAGATAGGGAAAGCTATGGCAATAAAGACCCACAAACAGTTTATGAGCAACATATACTTGCATCTGACAGGTAAACATATGGCCGTAGAGTTCAATACTAGGCTGTTGTCCCTAGGGAATACAGAAGGCTATCCACAGTGTATTTGGCATCTGCCTCTGCAGTAAAGTAGGCCACTGTGCCTCTGCAAAGTTAATGCATATATATGCTCTCCCCTTACTGATGGATAGTAACAGATGTACATACCTCTTCATAAATAATGATGTCAGCACACTATACATATGTCAGGAGCACAAATAATACACAGTAATTTGACTAGCGTGCTCAGCTACTGCATCTTCCACAAGTGTCATAACATAGTTAGATAGGAGTTTGAATGCTGTAAGTGCTGAATGTGTGTGTGAATGTGGGGGGGGGTAGAAGGGTGTGTGCAACTCTATGGGTAAGAGAAATGTCCCTTTTGGCAACTAGTACAACACACCACATGCTGCATATTCCACTGTCTAAACACTGATGATGTCAGCACCCTATACATACAGCAGGGGAAAACAAACCTCTCAGTAATGTAAATAGCGTGCTCTGCTACTGCGTCTCTCACAAGTATTATAACATAATTAGGTAGGGTTTGAATCCTGCAAGTGCTTAGTGTGTGTAGGTGTGAATGTGGGGAGTAGGGTGTGTGTAATTCTATGTGTAAGTGGAATGTGCCTTTTGGCAACTGGTACAACACACCACATGCTGCATATTCCACTGTCTAAACACTGATGATGTCAGCACCCTATAAGTACAGCAAGGGAAAGCAAGCTTCCTAGTAATATAAATAGCACACTCTGCTAATGCGTCTCTCACAAGTGTCATAACAGAGGTAGATAGGGGTTTGAATCCTCCAAGTGCTCAGTGTAGGTGTGATTGTAGAGAAAGGAGTAGGGTGTGTGCAATTCTATGTGTAAGAGAAATGTCCATTTTGGCAACTAGTACAACACACCACATGCTGCATATTCCACTGTCTAAACACTGATGATGTCAGCACCCTATAAGTACAGCAGGGGAAAGCAAGCCTCCCAGTAATGCAAATAGCGCACTCTGCTACTGCGTCTCTCACAAGTGTCATAACATAGTTAGGTAGGGGTTTGTATCCTACGAATGCCACGTGTGTTTTTGTCACACAGTTTGTCCATGTGTGTAGGGGGGTGTTCCCAATATTGCACGACATAGATTATATCAGTAATGTCAATGCACACATGATGTATGTGTGCCACATACACATATGTACCTGTGACCTTCAATAGTTCCCATTTCTATAGCCTGCCTCATGTTAATACATGGAATTTGCATTAGACAACTTTATAACTGTGGTATTCTGTGCAGGGGCTGCATGTGGTATGTGAATATACAGTGTGAGTTGTATATGGTGTCATCCTACCAGTGAGGGATACACGTCTGGTCTGGAGCATATAGTCCACATGTTGTTGATGAATAGGTGCAGCATGTTTTCACCTCTTGTGGGAGTGGTAACAAGTTGTTCCATAGCAAGTCTGTGAATAAATGCTAGGAACCTTTCAGCTAGGGTCTTTGAGCTAGAGTAATGCTCACACTCTATGTTGGGGTAGTTGCAGTCCTCCCATATAATGGTGTTTGTAGAGACCATCATATTCCCAGTGTTGGCAGGAAGGGCAAGTGGGTTTCCTGGGTATGGGAGGGTGGTGTGTGCCAGGCTATGAACCTGAAGGCAGTCTAACCCACTGTTAGTTGCACATGGATAGGCTCTGATGCTTTGTGCAGTGCCACCAACCTGGAGGTGTGTGTATCTGTGGTGCCTTTGGATACTTCCCCCCTGTTTTGGTTTGGTGCATGTTTAGGGGACGACAAGCATGGTATGAGGTATGACCTGGCAGTGATGGGGTGCACCTGGGAGCCTTGTACCAGGATTCTGTTACTGCACAGATATTGCTGTTCTCCATGCTAAGGACAGTTTCCAGTGCATGCATCTTGAGGTTTAAACTGCTGGCGTTGAGTAGCATTACTATTAGTGTCCTATCCCGTGTGATACCTGTGGAGGTGGCTATGTAATTTCAGCCTTGCATAAAAAGGCACTATGTGTGTAGCAAGAGCCTTTGCCAATATACACCGGCCCATGGGTGACAGGTGCAAGCTGTCCCTAGCAAAGCATCGTGGCTTGTCTAGCATGTAATCCCACACTGACAGGCATTGGATCCCCTTTGAATGTCACCGAAACATAAGCCAATTGTAGAAATTGATCATCCTGTCTACATATTGTGGCAGCATTCTTGGTGAGGGTAAGATGCTACTCAAGGTCAGGGTCATACCAGCCTGTGCCACATGCTCAGAGAGCCCCTCTATGTCCCCTATCATGTAGTCCAGGGAGGTACGTCACAGGTCATTCACACTGGCACGGACAATGACTGAGTCATATTTGTACATGCCTTGGAGTGACCTGTATGCTTGTGTTATGTGGTGGATCATAGTGCCCGACGGGCATCTCACCGTGACCTTCTCCTTGTTCAGCCTGGTGAGCGGGACCTCAGTGTACCTGACGATAGAGGTACCTATTACAACTGTAGCAGGTGTGTTGTTTAGCCGTGCAGGCTGTGACTGTTCGGCACACAGGCTTTGTGAGCTATGTGTTGCACGTGCTCTGTTCTGGCATAACGTTTGCTTGTGTTTCTGCTTCGCAGGTGTCTGCTGCTCAGGCACGATGCTATTCTGAGACTCCAAAAATGTTCCTGTGTGTTTATGTGTTTGGATTGCTGTCGTGGTAGGTCTATGTGAGACTGGTATTGTACTCACTGTAGTATCCCACTCCACCTGACAGGTTATGCCAGTACTGAGTTAAGAGAGCTTAGCCCCCAGTTTGGCTATGTGGTTGCATCTCTCACATGTGTTGTAAGTTTATGGGAAGGGGAGAGGGTTGTCTGTGTACATGAGGTAGCTGTAACATTGCCACATGACTCACAGATTCACCAACTGGACCAGAGGGGAGATTGACAGGTGACCTTTGCACATGCTACCATAGTATTGTGAATTCCATAATAATTAACAACACATAGGGCCAATGGAGAACAAGGTACTCAAGGTGAGTATGTGAGGGTGTAGTGCTTCTGATTTGTTAGTGCTGGCATATATAAATGCTTTCGTGAGCAAATGCCAGGTAAGTCATATGCAATGTGTTACAGGCAACTTACAAGCAAACAGGACAAACAGTGAAGTTCTGTCAAGTGAGACATGGACATCAGTACAGTAAGCAATACAGATGTCACTAGGGATCCACGGAGGTGCTGTAAATTTGCATTTCAGGTGGAGTTAGTGTTTCAGGGAAATAACAAGCAAACATGCATACAAACAAAGCTACAGTCAGCAGGCCTGGATCTAGTCTATGCTACAACAAACAAGGTGTACCACTTCCAGTAGGTAACAGTGCAAATATGCAGGCACTATTAGCCTGTACCCAGAAATTCACAGGTCAGACGGGCAGGGTCCAGCCTCACCTCCCACAAGTGTACAGACCATGTACCTTCGTAATGTAGAATAACTGGCCTGAAACCCAAGTGCTCATACCTGAACGAATACACATTTCGAATAACAGACACTGAGCCCTCACTCAGCAGTTCCAAACTTAATAGGATGTATGCTACCTGTCCTGGCACCACAGTATCCTTGACATGTATGGAGACTCTCCCTCCTGTCATAGTTAGTTCTGTGTTTTGGGGCTGTCAAGCATGGTATGAGGTGTGACCTTGTAGTGCAAGGGTGCTCTTGTGAGTCTTGAACCTGTTGTGTATTACTGCACAGATATCAACATCCACATTGCAGAGTCGAGTGTAGACAGCATGCAACTTGCAGTTTACATGTCCATCATTGAGTATCAATACTTACATTTTCTTATCCCCTGTGCTACCTATGTAGGTGGCCTTCTGTTGACAGCCTCACCACCAGTATGCAAAGATGTGCAGACATTACACTATGGTAATTACTATGGGTGTACAAAACAATACAATGACAATCATACTGTTACTGCATCAGGCATGCTGGGATATACCCACAATGATATCATTACACTGTACTGTTGACGACATGATACTATTACTACACTTCTATGTAGTCACCCTGTGCATCAGCACCATGTTAACCTGTTTCTGCACCGATGTTACAGATTGCAGGCGGTGGCACAGTTTCATCATAGCACAGGGTGTGTACTTGGTATGCCTGAGTCTGCCACTGATACAACCAATTGACATGTGTGTGTGTGTGTGTGTGTGTTGGTGAGGGACAGCAGTACAAGATGGGGCAATGTTGATGCAGTGTGTGCATGTATGTGGTAGCCCTAGGTGTTATCAATTAGCATGTGTGTATGCATGCACACAGTTCCACCTCATGGCTGCCATATACAGGTGTTTGTGGACAGACACAGACTGTATCTGCCAGGTCATACAGATCACTGTCTCTGGCCACGGACATGGTACCTGTGCCTGGCAGGGGTGCTATGAACCGTATCAGGTACTAAGCCAGACTGGGTACTGTCATCAGAAGCAGGTGGTTGGTCACTGGAGACAGGTCCCTGTTGGGACTATCCAGAGCCACGTGCACGTGGTCTCCTGGGGCGGTCTGATGACAGCACAGACCCAGCATTGCTGGGGCTGCTGCTGGCACTATGGGAGCGGCTGCGGGCCTGTTGTCATCTGCGACGACTGCCAGCTGCTGCTGTTGCTGTCATATGCCCACGTCGAAGCCTCAACCATCCACCATCACCCTGGCTCATGGACATGTAGTTGTGGAACAGATCTAATGTGTCCCCCCAACGTCTGTCAATGACCTCGGTAAAATTACGGATGGCAGCCGCAACATCACGCATACTGTCATTCATAGCTGTGCGACATGCTCTCAGCTCCCTCAGACCCTGTCTGGTGTATCGTTCCATACGTGACTGTGCCTGCATTACAGCCCGAAACATAGCTGAGGTTGAAAGACCTCTGTGGGCACGTCTGACAGGGGCAGTACGCCCACTGATGCTCCCACGAGAACCCCTGGACATCTGCCTGTGTGGTACCATGTCAGGACCCTGGCCATGGCTGTTGTGTGGGGATGCATGTGCCACCGATACCACATTACCCTGGTCAATGCCCACTGTATCCTGCCATCACCTAGGGACAAAGGATGTATTGTCAGGATGACTGTGTGCATTGATGGGGTCAACAGCTATGTACTGTCAATTGGCTGATCAACGACGGACCCTGGCACACCTCCCTGTGCCATTACACAGGTATCATCATTATCACTATCCATGGCAGCTGATTCAGGTTCCCTGCTGCACAACACCAGAGCAGCACCAGAACCTGTGGGAGTAAGACAGGAAACACAGTTTACAATGTGTACACAATGTCACCACTGATACACACAGGCACACATGCACACAGGTGCACACATGCACACAGGTGCACACATGCCCACATGCACACAGGTGCACACATGCACACATGCACACAGGTGCACATGCACACATGCACACATCCACACATGCACACATGCACACAGATGCACATGCACACAGGTGCACACATGCCCACATGCACACAGATGCACACATGCACACATGCACACATGCACACTCCTCAGTATACGAGATATCAACACACAGACACAAACACAGCTGCAATCAAACACATAGCAGTACTGCTTCAGCCTATTATTACTATTAGTATCAAGAGTATTGAAGGTATTGTTATTACACACTCACCAGCATGGATAGGCTGCCTTGCTGTTACACCAGAGGGACCTGCAGAAATTAGACATTTATTGTCAGTGTGCACAACTGTGCCATTGATACTGTGAGTATGATACAGTTCAGTAGTACAACCGTTGGCTTCCACAGATCTACTACTGATATTGAGAATATCACTCTTACACAATAATTACCAAAATAACAGCTACAAACCGAGGACACACCTCACACATGCATAAACTACCAGTGTACAGAACAGTCAACTATACATATGGCATGTTACCTGCATGCTCCGAGTCCTGCTGCTGGGTGGCTCCAGCCTCCATCATTATGCATGTATGCTGCTGCTGTTGTTGCTGTTGGGCTGGAGCCACAACACTTAGGAGTAGTCTCTCCAGTCTGGTGAGGGGGGGATGTATAGCCGCCCCACCACCTGTGGCAAGCTGTTGCCTGTGGATATCCGATGCACGCTGACGGACATTTCTAATTAAATCACTGCAGTGATGGCGTACCTGCTCATATGTGTGGTTATGCGTGCCTATGTCATTTACCCGATGGACCAGGTCTTGCCACAGTGCAGCCCTCTCCTGCTGGTTCTGGCTGGTGCGGGAAAAGAGTATTGCAAAATCCCGCACCAGGCTCTGGTGTATCTCCTCATCCTCCACAGTGGAGGAGGTAGGGTTTTGCTGGTGAACCATAGCCCTGAAAAGGAAAAGAAAAATATGTCAGCAATATATGTTAGCAAAATATGGCACACATAATACACATGATACTCGACTGCAGTGATATAATGTAACTCCCATATATAGCATCTGTCTGTCTATTGGGGGATACACATATAAATGACCAGATATCAGTGCTCAGCTGACAACTGTGCAACAGTACCTGGCACACTCCATACGACAGACTAGTATACGCCAGCAGTCAGCACACTGGTTCAGGTCCAATGCACAACCTCACACTGGGGGTTTGTATCAAGGTACTGTATGGGGAACATTATCAACCCATGCACTGCATGCAGTGCACGTTACATATTTCACTGGTAATGCACACTACTCTTACTTGCCATAACCCTACCTACACTGCAGTCACATACAGGGTAACACAGCACAACATATGGCAATGTAGTATGTTTGGATCGCAATACCTCACACATCTGTCTCTGGCCACACACCAAGGACACACACTACCATGACAGACAGTCATGGTGAGCAATCACACCATTACATAACATGCACCCAGTCACTGGCACACTCATTCCACCTCACATAGTTGGTTTGCAATGGGTTCATGGGTGTGCATTGTGTCTTAGGTAGGTAGTATGCTATTGGCCCAGGGCCTACAGCAGCATACTGTTATGCTACCCTGCCTTGTGACACATGTGATGTGATCATACCTGCTCCTGTCAAAAATTTACACAGGGTGACTCATATGGCATATTACCTATCTGCATAACATTCAGCAGGGGTATGTCTGACAGCTACTCATGGGGAGCCTTGCTTCTTAATGCTGTGTGGTTTACTCCAGGGTATGTCTTATCTGTGGGTAGGAACCTGTACCTCCACCATGTGCTCTTTACTGCGGTGACAAGGGCGACAGACATATGTCATTTGGGTTGTGGATGTTGTGAGGTGTTACCATGGTTGTTGGACAACTGTCATGGGTGTGACTTAACTATGTATATCCAGCAGTCGTAACCTCTATGTAGGTAGTATGGGTGCGCTCTGTGGTCTTGTCAGTCGCTCTGCATAGGTAATGTGTTTGAGTGCATTGTCACAGTTTCTTACGTATGACTGTGTCCTTCTCCATATCTGTAGCTGTCATGGGAGGTACATACCATGTAGGACATTGTGGGGTGTAGAGGGGTACAGTGACCTACATGTCCATAGCTGACACACCATGTCTGCTGACACATACCATGTACAGGTATTACAGGACTAGTGTGCCACTGTGAATATCAATGGGGAGCCTATTGTACACTTGTTGCCCCTGTTCCCCCCTGACACATGCAGTAGTGGCCAGGCAAGCACATATGTGGTGGTTACTGGTGTAAGTGTTTTGGAATGGGGTATGGTACTCCAGTATCCACACTGGTGTTCACTCCATGCCTTTGTCACCAGGTACCTGTTGCAATACATCTGCACACATGTGCCTCACTCAGTATACATATATATATATATATATATATATATATATATATATATATATATATATATATATATATATATATATATATATATATATATATATATATATATATATATATATATATATATATATATATATATATATATATATATATATATATATATATATATGTATAGATATAGATATATAGATATAGATATGGAGAGAGAGGGGGAGAGAGAGAGAGACAGAGGGAGAGAGAGAGAGAAGGGGTGGGACAGAGAGAGAGAGATAGTCATATACAGACATATCTGTAGACAGTCAGATCTGTCTGTATATGTATATGTATCTACATATATCTATATATGTATGCGTGTATTACATATATATATGTATGTACATATTCCATCTATCTATATATGTCTATGTATTTCTACATCCCTCTCTATCTATGTATACATATATATATATATATATATATATATATATATATATATATATATATACATACATATCTCGATATACATACGTATACATATGATAGATATATATATATATATATATATAAACCTTTTTATTTACACATATGTATACACACACTAATGTACTGATGAACATCCATTACTGTACAACCTACATTGTACATTGCACTACAACCTACATTGATATGTGCACATAGTTACCTTCACATACATATGTATGTACAGCCTTCAGTGACAGTTGCAGTACGTCCCCTGCCCTATGCACGTCTTCATATACATAGATACAGACCAATAACACATATGGAGGGTTCACAGTATGTAGACTATTATATTATTACTTTACATTACTTGTGTTTGTTACAGCTGTTTGCATTGGCTTTCTGATAGTTGGCCTACTGCTGCTTCTCTTGCCAGCTTCAGTTTGCCTTGCCACTGTCAGGTTGTGATGACAACTTGTTTGTTTTTTTGTTATATATTTTCTTTCTTTTCTTTTCTTTTCTTTTCTCTCTCTCTCTCTCTCTCTCTCTGTCTCTACCTCCAGAGGGTGCAATGAAAGTATTGCATGCGTGGACTGGGAGTACAGGATGCTTTTGTAGGTATCTGCACATGTCCATGTGATGGCCTCTGCACCAATTGTTAGCCAGCATTTACTAATTGCATGCAGCCTGTTGTGTAGTGATTGCAGTTCTCACTGTGATTTCAGGACAGTGCTATAAAAAGGTTTGTTAGGTAGGCGTAGCCCTTTCAGATTATCAGGGTGGGGACCATGCTGGTATGCTGTGGACACTGTTCTGTGAGTGTAACGGATGGTATGTTTCTCATATTTCAGGCTGTGTTGTAGACACTGCAATGCATGTTGTACTGTAACCTGAGTATTCCTTCCTCCAGTTTCCTCTTCTCAGTGTGTATGTAAACTGACACCTAAGACTAGTAATACTGAGTATATGGGTGTGTGTGCTTTCCTGTGGAACTTGTGGTGTAACTGGTATATAGCAGTGGCTCTTGCAATTTGTTGCTATGGCTTCAATATTTGCCCTTTACATTCACTCCTTGTATGCCTGCTAGCTGTCTTTACTGTAATGTGTTGCTATGGCTTTCCTATTTTCCATTTACATTCACAGCTTGTAATGTTTGCTATATTTGTTTGAGCAGCAATTCCCTATGTGTTTGTTGTGGTAGGGTGGTACTGCATGCAGTGTGGTCTGGCCATGGTGTGGGCCTTGACACGTAGAAGGGTATTTGATTATGCTGCTGAGCAGGCTTCAGATACTCTCAGGTGCATCTTTTATCAGCCTCATGGAATGGTACATATCAGCGGGCTACACCCATGAAATTTTCTGATATTCTGCAGTTGTGACTGTGGGTTATTTTGAGCATATGTATTACTACACCATTTGTGATGTGCAAGTGGTGCATACTTTCAGTAATTCACAGTTACCATAGCATGTGTTGTAACACCTTTCTGCCTACTGTTAGTACATTTCACAGGGAGTCAGTGGGGCACAGTTAACATTTGATTTCAAATCAGGGACATCCCTGTAACTCAGTCACAGTTGCTATGTCTGGGCTCTTAACTATTAAACTATGGCAGTGTTTATCCTGCTTTGAGTATGTGTGTGGCTTGCAAGGTGCTGCTGTGACATTATTACCTACTAGCTACCAACTAGCATGGCTGTTTCTCTTCACACACTAATATTTTACAAATCCACTAGATTTGACAGTAAATATACATGACATGCTTTGTGTACAAGACTTCCTATTTTCCCTTTACATTCATTCCTACTATTTCATGATATATTTCTTTCAGCACAATGGTTTTGTGTAGCAGTCATGGCTTAGTGGTAAGTCATGCAGACTACTGTTTCCAAGGTTCGGGACTGACAGTGGGATTTTATTTTGCTTCTGAGCAGACTACAGGCCTTATCATTCAGAGTGACTAAGGCACTTTTAAGCAGTTGTAAGCAGGTTAGCGCTGGTTTGTGCGGAGCTCACGCATGTGCACTGTCACTTTGCTTCACGCACACATGCTTAGCTAAGTGCACACCTGCTTACAACTGCTTAAAAAGTGCTTACTCTCGCTCACACCCGCACTAATTTCTTTGAAAGAAAAGAAAATTGGGAGATAGGAAAGTGGTGAAAAAGGGGGCACAAAGAGGGTAGGACAGTAGGAAAACAAGCTCGGGATTTGCAGGAAGGATGTAGGATAGGCCCATAGCTGCCCATTTCTTTATCAGCAACAGCTGTGCATATGTGTGTAATTTAGTGTGAAATTTGAAACCTTCCACCCCTGAGAGAGGGGTGAGGACAACAATATTTATTGTACAGCCAATTGTAATTGCCAGTTTACATGTCCAGCAGACATGTCTGCGAAATGGGCAGCTATGTATGGGGCGTAATTGTTTTGCGGGAACAGAGTGCCCCCTTTTTTTTTTTTTCAGGTGAGAGTGGAATGTCAGGTACAGGAAGTAGGTATAGTTGGGGAGGTAGGTAGGAGAGGTTAACAGACAAGACAAACAAGACGCATACAGGGGTGGTGTATGACACATGTGGGGGGGAACACAATTGACGGGGATGGATGTTTGGATATCTCGAGCCCATGAGCCCACAAATGGCAACAGTGGAACTGAGATCCCCACCCATGGGCAGTTGCCACTGTGCCTTCACTGCCCAAGACGGGGCTGTGCTGGGGGCTGTGTAGGATGGGCAGCAGGCACGCCCATGAGTTGTGCCACCCGTGCCTTAAGCTGGCGTAGGGGCTCAAGCACAGAATGCCTGATCTCCCTATGCACCACAGTCCGGACACTACGAAGGGTGAGTGGACGGTCTCCTCCGGCCACGCTTGCAGAGGGGGGATGAGCCCCATCCCCTGCAGCACTTCCACCCGAAGGTGGCACTGGGCCACCAGAGGAGGGTCCGGCCTGGGCACTAGTGCCAGGTGCACTCGCCAGCTGAGGTGGGAGAGGTGGGTCTGCTGGAACCCGCCTTCCCTGTCATCCTATGTTTTGCATTATTTTATGACAGTTTGGGTTAGTAACAAATAATACTATTAACAATTAGTTGTAACAACATGCATTAGTATTCCCATTAACCAAACACCCATAAATTCAAGACATTGAACAGCAAGCATAACACATGCATAACTTGAACAACAGTACACAATCCAACAGCATGCAGGTTTGATTGATGGCAACAGGCCATCAGGTTTGGATGTATGAACAGGGCACATGCATCAACGTACATGCAAATATGTATGAACCAACAGGACAAATGTCCAGGGGAATTAATTGTGAATACACATACCCATTTCATGTGGAATGGATTATTTGTGGTTATAGGGTAGGGTGAAGAAATATTTCATTAACAACTTCAAATACCTATACATATGCTGTACATTTCTACTAGCTGCAGATATATACACCCTACAGGTCTGACTACAGTTTCCTATGTGTAAACGTAGGCATGTTGGTGATGGGAATGTTACTGCTACATTAATATACATTGCATTTTTATTCATAAACATTCATATCTGGCTCTGTTCAGCTACAGCATCCTGCTACATTTGCTTTATATAGCTCTAGACAACTGTGGATGTTTGGTATTTCATACAACCATACTATCTGCATATTGCAAAGGTACAGCAACATATCCAAATTGTGGGACGGACATTCCAGCTTCAGTACTTTATTGCACACATTTCACTCTTTGGTTGTGCCTGTCACATTCATTTCATTCTGTACTGACTGCAGTATACTTTATTCAGGAATTATTACAACTTTATTGGTGGATTCATACCTCTTTCTCACACTTTCACTTGTTTTATTTTTACAATTCAGGATGGTACTTAATTCTAGGCTTTATTGACATGTTTTACTTGGTTACAACAATCCTTTCCAACAGTCTCACTTGTGTCATGTTTCAGATTTTAAACAGGAATATATTTTACACATGTGTTGTACTCAGCTTGTGTAGCTGTAATTTACAGCCTGCTGCAGGTTATGTACTATTACATTACAGGTGGAACATCTTTATTTCAGACTTGTTTCATTTTTATTTTTGGATTACAGGCTGCATCACACTTATGTAATCACACAGTACTAGCAGAATCTCTCTTACACTGTTACTTGAACTTTTTATTAATAAGTGACTACACTGCACTCTTTTGCAAGCTGTCATACTTATATTTTTTAACAGTTACAGGGAGAGAATTACTAACCTGCCTGGTGGCGCAACCGCACAAGCCTATCGGCATAGGCTCGATGATTCATGGAACGGACACCTGCAGCTGTAATATGAATGAAGTAATACTGGAATACACATCTCCATAATATCAGCTAGGTTAATTTCTTACATAAATAATTACATGTAACTTACTCAGTATTGGGGCATTGGGCATTTGCCGGGTCTCCTGGATCCAACGGTTCAGTTGGTCCTGCTTCCGTCTCTTCAGGTCTGCATGGTGGTGACAGACCTGTTCACCAGTCCTTGGTATTCCTGTGGCACTGGTGAGATCATGTGCCAACTGGTCCCACACCTCAGCCTTGTATACTCCCCACATGACCTGGCCCTGCATGAGTTGGGCCTCATGATCATGGACGAGGAGCCAAACCATATATTTGGACTCCTCGACGCCCTACCTCTGTGCTCGGAAGCAATTACCCTCTCATACACCTGCCATCCTGACTGCAAATCGATTCCACAATCAGTTATGCTGTGTATTCCCGCCTATGGGGCTTATATATGCCGTTTTTCCTGCACTTATCTGTGATTGGCCATTTTGGAAATGTATCAGCTTCACAAAACCTGCTTTGTCATGCTTCTCTTTCCATTCATTCCTATATATATGCTAATACTACACTTCTCAGAGTGACTGTCATGGCTTAGTGGATCTGTACTTTGACTATGGTGCATGGTATCCTGAGTTCGAGCCTGGCCATTACTTTTTTTTTTTTATGACTGTCTACACAAGCTAGGAGGTGTGTCTGTGTAAAGGCAGTTTTGATACAGCTTGCTCAACGTTGCCCGCCGGTTAGCTTGTTGGCGCGGTGCGCAGCTCTGCGCAAACGGGTTACGCTGGTTTACACGTCATTTGGCTTTCAGCATGCATATTACGCTCAGCTCAGCTACAGGCACACAGTTTCAGCATGTTACAACACTGCTCAACCCTGGGCACTCATTTTACACCTGTTAAACCACTGCTCACCTACGGGCAGATATACTCAGCTTGTTAGAGCGTAGCTCAGCTATAGGCACTTCTGACATTTTTTTTTTATCTCACATTTCTTCAAAATACATGGCCCATTTCATTACATTTTACATAAAATATAATTTTATATATGTACATATATGTCAGGGAATTGTTTCGTGCTTATTTCACTAGAAATAAAAATTGATGTTGTGGGGGCTCGAACCGTGACTGCCTCCACTTCAGCCGACGTCTCTACCACTACACTATTGCTTCTTGGTTTACTTTGCACATTTAGATCTTATATGCTTTTCCACTAACTGCTAACTGTGGCTAAGCGAAGGGCACGCCCGCTCAAACGAGTGCAATTACGGGCAAACATCTTTAAAACTTATAAAAACAAATATAACATGTTCATTTTTACATTTTATGTTTATAGTCTGTGGGGCCATGTGTTGTGTTGTGTTTGTTGACATTTACGCGGACTCTCTTGTTGGGGTTTACTTTCGGGACTGTTCCTCTTCTGGGGGCATGTCCGTTTGCAGGGCTCACCCTGCGGACACGCCCCCTACTTTCTTACACGGACCGTGTTAGCCTTGGGTGTGAGTCAGCATGCCCTCATGAATATGCATGGCATGCTGACGTCACACTGTTTAACTGCAGCCTCCGTGTAAGACTTGTAACTCTTACACGGAGGCTTCGTGAATCCTGCCCAAAGTTTTACTTAAGCCAGTTTTAGCTGGTAGACCTTTTGTACATTAAATGTATTTTGTTGAAAAAGTTTGTGATATTATATGTGTTTTAAGTCAAACTTTTATTAGTAGTACTTGATAGACATAATATGTATTTTACAAAAAAATGTTATGTGGTCTGTAACAGTGTTCTTTTAGTGAATGTAGTATGACTTTAACTTGATTGGTGTAATTAAGTAATTAATGTTCTTTTAAAAGGGCTGAGCTGTTTTACTTGTTCATTGTCTGATGAAGCATTCAGTGGAAGAACGTGAAAGCGCTAACTTTATTACATAATTTTGCTACCAGAACCCATGGTATCATCTTTGGAGCTTGGTTTTACAATTTTGTCGCTGATACTGAAAGTTTATTGCTATATACCACTGGATTTGGACCCAGGACTGTGTGTGGCAAAACGTACTGCATACAAAGCATTTAACAGACTGAGCTACCGCATCAATGCTGACTATTGAATGACTGATACTTGCCTGAAGATCACCTGGAACTGTACTATGATTTGAGCAATACAATTTACAGAACATTCCTCTGGCATTCTTGTACTATTACAGTGTCACAGTAGACTGCACGGACAGTAGAATGCACATGCATGGAATACAACCATACTGCATATATGAAAAAAGCTGTATTTAAAATCAACAGTACTAGTGAACACATTTTCTTGTTATTGATTTACAATATCTATGAAATCCATACACAATATCTGCCCATGGACTGGGCTATCTCACCCATATACCTTTTTTACCTGCTGTCTGAGAAAGAGAGAGCATTTTGTAAACAGTATTGGCCTGTAGACAGCCTTGAGTACCACTATGGGTTGAGTAATACAGTTTGCAGACAATTAGATTTGCTGGCTACAGCTATTAGTGTCACACTTGACTGCAGCAACCTTACCATAGACAATCAATGCATACAGCTCTGCTGCAATGTGTTTGACAAAACACAATCCTGCTGAACAACATTTTGCTTACTGTTACTGGTATTGCTAATGCATTATTGATATGCAGTTCTTCTTGTTCATGTACTGCACTACAGCTCTTCAGCTCTAAGTACCCATTTATTGCACTACAGTTCTACATGCCCATTATTGCAGTACAGGTTTTTGTGTGTATACTTTATTGTAGTAAATGCTTTATGTTTTTTTTTTTTGCTTATTTCACTACAGCTGGCATACTAAATCCGTACTTATCACACTCACAGTGCAATCTAGTCAGCATTGCAAGCCTTCTCATCTGTAGATCTTGAGAGAGAAGCACACCATTATGAATACCTGTTTTGCAGTCCTTCAGCTTGCATATTGGTTAGACAGAGGAAGACATACTTACATACTTGTGGAGCATTACCAGTTTGAGCTTTCTGGACCCAGGTGTCCAGGGTTCCCTTCTCCTTCCTTTTCAGGTCATCAAAATAGTGACGACACTGCTCACCTGTGTGGGGGATACCAGTAACACTGGTGAGTTCCCTGGCCAAATGGTCCCAGGCCTCCACCTTGTACTCTGAGCCCTGGAATCTGTTGTGCATCAGCTGAGTTCATGGTTTTTAATAAGGCTCCTGACCTTGACCATGAACTTCTGAATGCCTCACTGCTGTGCCCGAAAGTGCACACCTTCACCAACACTGCCAGCCATACCAACAGCTGATTGAACTCCAATGACTGTTGCAGAATTCCCACCTATTGGGCTGTTTTCCCACCCTAACACGTCATTCAGCAACATTCAAAAAATGTTGCATTGCTTAGCAGCATGCAAGCCAGCTAAGTGAAGCCAAGCAGTGTGAAAACTCGCAGAACTGTGGTCTTAGCGAGACATAGCACTGAGGAAATATTGGTAGCCATTAGCATGTTTATGCACTGCTTAACATGGTTGAACAACACTTAGCAGAGTGCAGCAGTGCCACAATTCACAATACTGTAATGAAATTAAAGAAAAATAGTACATTCATTTACAACCATATTCTGCCTGCTATGGAGTCAAATCCAGGACCTACTACACATAAGACCATAAATATACCCATGTAGCAAGCTGGATATTATAAATGTTAGTATACCTTCACATATACTACTAGGCTATCTGTTAATCATTGCTGAGCACAGCTTGGCATTGCTGTGCTGTGCACCATGCAGACATGCAGCAAAATAAATAAATAAATAAATAAATAAATAAATAAATAATACAAATATTAAAAAAATAATAAAACATCATACAAAAGACATTATACAGCTGGCATACTTCACAACATTAGAACAGTGGCAGGGAGCATTACAGGGAGCCTCACACTCGTCTGTAGCCATGGGTAGGTGCCACACCTCTTCCTACACTGATTCAATATCCATGTTCCTTGGCTCCTTCTCAGCAGTGCTCCATCATTAATATGCATAGCTCACTGCCAAGGGGGGACTGTAGCCACATACATGGATACATTCCATGTAGGCTTTACACTGTGCCTACATGGGTTTTATTAAATCCTGGGGATTATTATTAAAATGTAAATTAAAGCTATATAAATAACATATTTTATTTTCATAGCATAACTAATCAAGAATTGCAATTTTTGTTTGTCTAGAAAGCAAACAAGAAAAAGTCTCCCTGATCTTAGTTTGTAAAATTTGATGTTTTGAATATAAAAAGAGACATTTTCATAGATTTTTTAGAAGTAATTTTAAATTAACTAAAAACAATGATATTAATGAAGTTTGTGAAATTATATTTAGCACAGTAAATTTCAATGGACAGTTGAATGTTTATCTAACTTTGTGAAATATACTGATAGGACAGGAGTGAAATATTGGAAAAGAAAAACAATGTGTATATGTACATAAAGTTTAAACCCATAACTTTTTTAAGGGTGTTTTATAAGTGCTGTATCATCTATACAGCTGTTTACTATAACATTCTTACTGACTGGCTGCAAATGTGAGTGAGAGTGATTGGCTTGGAAAGATGATGCACTATATGTTTGTTATTATGATACTTTTGTTTTTCTTGGGAAAACAGAATGGTAATAATTTCTTTAGCTCTTCTACTAGCCTTTTTTAATAATAATTTGACATTGATATTATGTTTCAGAGTTACTGGGTTAATGTATGATTCTGAGGGACAAGTTCATATTCCAGACCATTTGTTAGCTAACAGAATAATCAAAATTACGCAAGGATACTATTATTTATGCAAAAAGGTAAGCTTTATTTTATCATGTTTAAACCCTTCTTTTTGTGGTGAGGTAAACTAAAAATGTGAGGTATTTATATATATGTGTATGTGATATATATATATATATATATATATATATACACACACACACACACACACACACACACACACACACACACACACACACACACACACACACACACACACACACATCCCCAGATTCTCAAAAGCTTGCACGGAGTGTAAGATCGGTACAGGAGCTCAAGCAGGCAATATGTCTGACGTGCGATCCAGGAACAGCCTGCAGGGGCATGCATGAGCGCTCATGCACTAATCCTGCATGGACTAAGTCCTGGTATGCATGCAAATCACCCCATTTGCAGGAGAAATCTATGCAAATAAGGTGATTTTGCAATCCAGGAAGCTTGCAACAGTCTGTGCAGGACTACTGCTATCTGCAGAAATGTACTCGGTTAGTAACCGAGTACATTTCTGCAAAATCCAAAACGGAACTGTGACAGCCCCAAATAAAGGCTGCATTTTATGTAGTAAGCATGCCAATGGCCAAGTATAAGGTCATTGGCATTGCAAACAAAAAAAAAATCCAAAAATAAACTTTTATTTTTTTTTTTAGCCGATTGTTTAAGTAGAGGGCAGTGGCACGCAAATGGGATTGGGGGGGAAATAATAAAATAAACCTAAAATAAGCAGTCTAACTAAAGTAACTATTCCGCCATGCAAGTCAATGGCAGGCAGAAGACAACCTGGCCAGCGAGTACTGGTTGCTAAGGGGGGAGGCTCAGTGTGAGACATGTAACTATGCATTAGCAGGCAATCCTATGCAAATGAGGGGAGGGATAGTGAATCCCAGTTTTCCCCAGCACGTGAGTCAGGTCCCAAAAGTGTAAGAGTAGGAATAGATTGGTGCAAGCCTAGGATTTAGGTGACCTCATGGGGAGGTGTCAGGCATACTGTAAGCAGATTGGAGCACTGTGGCTCGGGATTGCTCCTAGCTTAGCACAGCTAAGCTAGGGGATGTGTCTAAACCTGCTTAGCACTCTGTACAAAGCTTAAGTGGGTGTGCATGCAGTGCACCGGGTTTTACAGGAAGAAAAAAGAGGTTAAACAAGGAAATAGCTGCAGTGTGTACATTTTAGCACTCTGTTTGTGCAACGCGCACACGGGCTTAAACAGGAAGGCAATGGGAAGGGAAAACAGCAGTAGGAAGGTAATCAAGGAGGACTAGCTTAGATGGCAGGTGAAATGTATCAGAATCAGGCAATTACACAGGCAGCAGACCAGCCCAACCCAGAACACTACTATAATCTATGCAAACACGTTCTCCTCTGGTTTTTACCACACTCTACACCACTGGTGTAAACAAGCGGCGGACTATTAACACTCAGTACATCAAAATGATAGGGGCTACAATAGCTATCATACAACAACTTGTGGAAGAGGCTGAGGGTGTTCAGGATATGAATGCTGTCCACCAACGCACAGTGAGGAGACGGAGAAGAGTGTACAGACCTAGGGTAACCTACCAGGGGCTAAATGAGCTGGAGATAGTGGAGCGCTATAGGGTGGACAGGGACCTCCTACAGCAAATTGGTGAGCTGTGCCAGCCACGCCTGACAGACAGAACTAACAAAGGGGAACCCATCTCAGTGGATACCAAGGTTTGTGTAAGTCTAACAATACTAGCTACAGGTACCTTCCAAAGGCCAACTGATGATACAATGGGGATTTCACAGGCATCAGCATCCAGGGTATTCCACCAGTTCTTGGATGTCATGTCAGCACATCTCTGTGAGCACGTATTATTTCCCCAACACCCGTGAGGCATTGGCCAACAATATGCAACTGTTCCGCCAAATAGCAGAATACCCTGAGGTAGTGGGTGCTATAGACTGCATGCACATATGCATCAAAGCACCACCCGGTGAGCGCGGAAGGGACTACATCGACCGCAGGGGGTTCCCTCCATCAACTGCCAGGTTGTGTGCGATGCCCAGGGCATAATAATGAATGTATGTGCTGGCTGCCCTGGAAGCTATCACGATTCCCACATCTGGCATCTGACGCAGCTGTACCAGAAATTTGCCAATGGGGACATGCCTCACGGTCACCTAGTGGGGGATGCAGGATACATACTGGAGCCGTGGCTGATGAAACCCATCAGAAATGCACACACACCCAAACAAGAACTCCATAATGAGGCACACGCACAGACCAGAATTATAGTAGAGAGTGTGTTTGGGATGCTCAAGTCATGGTTCTGGTGCCTGGACATATCCGGTGGAGCCCTGCAGCACTCACCAGCTACATGTACCCAAATTGTCCTTGTATGTGCCATGCTACACAATATGATCCTGCAGAAACAGCTGCAGCAGGAACAGCATGGGACAGGGCCACACAGCCCCCCCACCATTGCCAATGCCTGCACAAGAACAGAGTAACTCAGAGGAGGAGAAACCTGAGCCTGCCCCAGTAGGCAGAAGGAGGCGTGCCCAGTATGCCTTGGCCTTGGCAAAGCTGCAATGCATAGCACATACACTGACATAGGAGGGACCCAGGGAAAACACCTCTCTCTGACTCTCACATACAGTAAAAGGGTTGCCAAACATTATACTACCTATGCAGAATGAAGACAAAGCTGCTGCGGTATGGCTCCAGAGTCTCCAAATTCTTTTAAAAAATAAACACAGTAATATTCAATATGTATGCAGTACTGATTTTAATCTCACACAAGCGCTTTCACATCAAGCTTCATCAGGTGTATAAAAGATTACATAAAAAACACCTTAAATAACAATTTATACACCTGATGAAGCTTGATGTGAAAGCGCTTGTGTGAGATTAAAATCAGTACTGCATACGTATTGAATATTACTGTGTTTATTTTTTTAAAGAATTTGGAGAATCTGGAGCCGTACCTCAGCAGCTTTTTCTTCGTTCTGCATTTTTGTGTTTTATCTGCAGAGGTATTTGGTGTTTTCTGGGCTTGTTTTTACTGTATTATACTACCCATGCCTAACCATGTGTAGGGAGTGTACTATGTGCATCCGACATAGGCAACCCTGCAGCACCACCCTCAATACTGGGACGCCCACAAGGTAAGTGACCCACACATGCCAGTCAGGGGGGGTCACATACCCAACAACAGTCTCAGCCAGCAGGACAGGTGTAGACAAACACAAACAAAGGCTGTGCTATGGCCTCTGAATGAGGCCTATGGGTAACCTCCCCCACAGGGTTACACAGACAGACTACAGCAGGTCAGGCAGTGGGATGTCAGTTCTGAAGGGTAGTAAGTCAGAAACTAATATGTAGGTAATTAAAAGGTAAGATCTGTAGTACACTGGTATGCCTCTAGTCAGCACAATAGGTAAGACAACAGACTGAAATGGAGTACCTGACATACCAGTACAGCCCTAGCAAATGTGTACAAGTGTCAGGTGTGCCCCACCATCTTATGTAGAAATGTAGTCAGAGTCAGGTGTGCCCCCCACAATCCTGTGTAGAAATGTAGAAATAGTCAAGTGTGCCCCCCATCCTACATAGAAATGTAGTAACTGTCAGGTGTGCCCTCTCAATCCTGTGTAGAAATGCAGAAATAGTAAGGTGTGTCCCTCCATCCTACATAGAAATATAATAATAGTCAGGTGTGCCACCCCCACAATCCTGTGTAGAAATGTAGAAATAGTCAGGTGTGCCCCCCATCCTACGTAGAAATATAGTAAGAGTCAGGTGTGCCCCCCAATCCTGTGTAGAAATGTAGAAATAGTCAGGTGTGCCCCCCATCCTATGTAGAAATGCAAAAATGTAGTAAGAGTCCATGCCAAATGATCGACGGATACCCTGCAGAGACAGCATGCTACCTGTAGATGTACAACACAAAGGTCAGCACTGCAGTACAAATGACCTGGACTCGAGCCACACATTCAATACAGATGGCCATATTGGGCATGCCCACACACTTAGAGAAATAAAGGTAATGTCAGTCAACAACATACTGAAAGGTCATACTGGGCATACTCACACACTTGAACACATGAAGGCCAGGTCTGCAAACACCAGTGGACCAAACATATCTGGCAGCCGCAGATGTTAGTGCAGACACTTTTCAGTATGCGCCACTCATGCTTTGTACACACAGTGGATAGGAATACAGGCATATATGTAAGGACAACACACTATAATAAGACAAAGGTAGACATACATAGATGTGTGGAAGAGGGTGAAGGAGCCATCCAGGCCTGTCCCACCCAGCACACAGGTAAAGGGCCACAACCACACGAGGGTCAGATGTCACTCACTGAAGATACTAGCCACCAGTATCTGTCAGCATTACAGAGTATGTTGTGCACGTGCCAGCTGTGCAACATGACTGTTCAAGGAAGTAGTCATCTAGCAGCTGTATACACGTACCTGTGAAATATGACCCAGGTTGTGCCCGCATGTCACTCCCTAGATGAATAGGTTATGGCCCATGCACACACACTGCCCCCCCCCCATAGCCCTACTATGACAAGCCTGCTGAGGTCATCCACTGTGAAATACACCTTTGGGAGAGTTGTATCCCAGTAATCTCTATGGTGTGCCCCATAACTGCGTACTGCTGTAGTGTGATAAACTAGTTAGATAGGAGTTTGAACTCCCGCCTTGGTAATTGTGTGTGTGTCTGTCTGACTCTATGTAGAAGGCAATGCTTTTTAGGATAGGCACATCCCCTACAAGTTAAATGCTCTACTTTGGTAAGGCTGTTGATGTCATCCACCTAGAAATACATCTCTGGGAAGGCTGTACCCCAGTAATCTCTGTAGCTTGTGCCGTAACTGTGTACTGCTAAAGTGTGATAAACTAGTTAGGTAGGAGTTCTAACCCCAGCCTTAGCAACTGTGTGTGTGCGTCTGTCTATGTAGAAAGCAATGCTTTTTTAGGGTAGTTACACCACCTACAATTTAAGTGCTCTACTTTGGTAAGGCTGCTGATGTCATCCACCTAGAAATACACCTCTGGAAAAATTGTAGTCAAGCAAATTCTGTAGCACATCCTGTGAGTTCATAGTGTGATAAAGTAGTTAGGTAGGTGTTCTAATCCCAGACGTGGCAAGTGTGTGTCTGTTTGACTCTGGATAGGAAGCAATGCTTTTTAGGGGAGTCACACCCCCTACAAGTTAAATGCTCTACTTTGGTAAGGCTGCTGATGTCATCCACCCAGAAATACACCTCTGGGAAAGTTGCAGCCCAATAATCTTCATAACATGTGCCATAACTGTGTACGACTATAGTGTGATTTAGAACTCTGGCAGGGTTCTATTCCCACCCATGGCAGTTGTGGATGTTTTGTGTGTGTTTCAATGTCTGTGTAGGAAGCAATGCATTAGAGGCTAGTCACACTCAATACATTTCAAATGCCCCACTTTGCCAATCTTGATGATGTCATTCATTGTGAAATACACCTTTGGGAAAGAAGCTATCCAGGAATCCCCGTGGTGTGTTCTATAACCGTCCCATGCTGTAGTGTGATATAGATCTCTATTAGGGGTTTTATACCCACACAAGTCAGTTGTGGATGTTTTGTATGTGTTCCAATGTCTGTGTACGGAGCAATGTATTTTAGGCTAGTCACACTCACTACATGTCAAATGCCCTACTTTGGCTATCCTGCTGATGTCAGCCAATGTGATATACACCTTTGGGGAAGGGGTACTCCAGTGATCTCTGTGGCACTTACTATAACTGTGTAGTGCTGTAGTATAATAAACTAGCTAGGTAGGGGTTCTACTCCCAGACATGCTGTGTGTGTGTGCATTTGTAACTTGTATCCTGTGTGGAAATGGGTGTGATACCTGTGTGTGTGCATTTGTAACTCATATCCTGTGTGGAGATGGGTGTGATACCTGGGCCCAATGAGAAGTGGGTTTTGCAAATTTTTTATATGGTGGCCGTAGTATATATCACAATGTCCACTGCACAGGGATAACAGATGTGAAACAGCTGAGATGTGACATCAAGGCCAGGCAGTCACAGTTAGCAACCCCAGTAATACCCAGAGCACACTCTCAACCCATGTGTCATACACACACACACACACACACACACACACACACACACACACACACACACACACACACACACACACACACATGCCGAGGCAACAACGAATATGTGTGTAGTACACTGCATATTGGCAACTGAAAGTAACTATGGAGTGAATGCAGTGGCCTACAGAGGGCATGGCACCCTGTCCATCTGTCCAATAGGCACATACATGCAGACAGTGCACCTTCCCTATGTTCCCCACTGGACACCTGCAACACCTGTGGTGCTATCACATGTGACCTGCAAAGGACATACCATGCCTGAAAACATGCCCTGTATGGACAGATGCCACTGACACCAGGGAATGCCATTAGCATGCTATCAATGTAGGTACAGGGGTAACCTGCTGTCCATTACCAGTTCTTGCCACAGGTGGCCAAGACCGGCACATCTGATGATAATCTGTGCACACATGGGCCTAACACCCCAGGTACAGTTCCACATGTCACTGTACATGCATGTGGGAGGTGTGCACATCCCAGACACTGTCCATGTCATGGACAATGGAACACATACATGGCAAGCGATGCACAGCATTGGCCACACGTAATAGTCACCCCAGTGACTGGATGGTGGATACAATACCCACCTGTGTGGGCAAATGCAGAAACCACAGCCCTGAGCCACAATGCAGACCATTGTCATGTGGCCTGATGTCAAGGTATACCCATCACCTAGCCTTGTATAGCCATTTG
The DNA here is from genome assembly GCF_019279795.1 of Protopterus annectens. Taxonomy (NCBI): domain Eukaryota; kingdom Metazoa; phylum Chordata; order Ceratodontiformes; family Protopteridae; genus Protopterus; species Protopterus annectens. The sequence continues at coordinate 556,774,907 of NC_056728.1, forward strand.
GCACAGTCGACCACCACATACCCATGCATAAATGCACCCATGCATGTCAGTACAGGCACCCTGTGTGTTTGTGTGTGTTGTATGATGCGTATGATCACATCCACACTAACTACAACTCCCAGTGGCATACTGAAGCATGATGTCTGATACCAGACACCTCCCCATACCTTATTTATTTTATTTTATTTTTTATTTTACATTTGTTAACCGGGCTAGTCTAGCTGGACACATGTCCATTTTCAGTAGAGGCCTGGGGAGAAAAGCTCCAAGTAAAAACTTATACAATTAATATAAAATTTGTGACATATATGATAAAAACAGGAAGCGTTACATAAAAACTTTAGTGTGTACAAAAAAAACAAAATTATTATTTTTTTTTTCAAATTATAATAGTCATAGTTATTACATATATGCAAATTTGTATGCAATAATATAAAATAGTGAGACTATGAACGGAAGATAATAGAGGGTATAGTTTAGAAAGAAAAGCAGTAACAGGAGAAAAGTTAGTCTGGGTTAGTACAGGAGCATAGCCAGTGTTTATTAAGATATAGTTTTAGATTACTTTTAAAAAGTAAAAGAGAAGTCTGATGTGATTTCAGAGGGTAGTCTGTGCCATAGTTTCCCAATGAAGTTAGAGAACAAGGATTCACCTGCAGAGTTGTTGGGTTTGGTAGTTTTGATCAGCAGTTTGTTTGAGGAGCATAGATTCTTGAGATTATTATAGGGTGTTATGAGGCTAGAAAATATAGGTGTGCTGTTGGGTTGTAACAAGGTCTTGTGGGCTATTGTGAGCTGCTGTAATTGTAGTTGGTTAAGAAATTCTAGCCAGTCTAGTTGTTTTAGGTTCAAACAGTGATGGGTTCTGAATGGAGAACCTGTGGCAAATCTAGCAATATTATTATAGGATATAACTAGTTCGTTGAGGGTATTTTTAGAAAGATTGGTATATATAGGAGATGCATAGAGTAGAGTGGAGATTAGGTGGGTTCTGGCTATAGCGGTTCTAGCTAGTGGTGTAAGAAAGGGTTTGATTCTATAAAGGGATCCTAGTTTTTTGTTAACTATTTTTATTGTGGTGTTAATGTGAGTATCAAAGTTAAGGTGGTTGTCAATTGTTATTCCTAAGAGTTTAGTGGTTGGGTCAGGAGAAATAAGAGTTCCATTGTTAGATGTAACAGTGAAATGTAAAGGGGTAGACTTATGGTTTGGTGTAAAGAGTAAGAGTTTCGTTTTTTGGGGATTTAAGAGAAGGCAGCAGTGTGAGAACCATTGTTCTACAGAGTTGAAAGCTTTTTGGGTAATAGACTGCAGTTTAGTTTGAGAAGTGGCTGAGCAGATAATAGTAGGTTGTTATGGAGTAGGTGGTTAAGTAGTTGGTTATGGATACACTTTTCCATAATTTTTGCAAGAGGGGATAATAGTGCTATGGGACGAAAGTTAGAGAAGTCATTGGAGTTCCCACCTTTATGTAGTGGGATGATATGAGAAATTTTCCAGATGTATGGGATAGTTCCTTCAGTTATGGTTCTATTTATTAGAATGGAAATGGGATAGGCAATAGCTTTAGCTCCTTTTTGCAGGAATTCTGCTGGGAGTTTGTTAGCTGAGGGAGTGGTAGGTTTTAATTTCTGGAGAAGGGAACAAATAAAGGAGGTAGATACAGGTTGTAACTTAAATGTTGGGGGTGGGTTTGTAGTAGAAGTAGGCAGGTTAGAGGTATCAGGAGATAGGTGGGTAGCAAGAGTTTGGATGGTGTCTGTGAAGAAAGCATTAAAGGCATTAGCTGTTTATAAGGGATTCTCAGGGTAAGAGCCTTGTGGGTTAGGTGTGAAAGTTTGGCCTGGGTTTAGAAGTTTGTTAATGCTAGTCCAAAATTAACCTCCGTATGACCCATGTGGTGCATGTGATACCTGCACAGTAATGTTTTGTGGCAATCTCACTAGTGATGAGCTGTATCCCTTGCCCTGCCAAGTGTGTGAATGTGTGTGCATCCCTGTGAGAGTGTGGCTATGTTGACACTGGCACCTGTTCATGTGGACAGGCACGTGTACTTCACCTACCGTATAGCTACCATATCCCTATTGCAGATGTAACTCACCATCACATATATGTTCTGAGGACTCAACAACAAGTAACCTATGTGGTGCATCCAATAGCTGCATAGGACTGTGATAGCACTACATAGTCATCAGGGATTTGATACCCTGTGCTGGTAGGTGTGTGCTACAAACATGCTTAGGATTTACTCTCCCACCCCCCTGACTTGTCAATGCCTCTGTCTGTCTGTCTCACTCCTTCACTGGTGGATGTGGAGACCTACAAATGCTTTTCTTGGGCAGCACCATATGCATTTTAAATGATGTTCATGATCAGCTGATGGCCTCTGCACGAATTTCAGCCCTCCCTTAGCTGATTTCATGTGTAACAGCTGTGGTATTGCACGGAAACACACTCCAATATCTAGGAATATCATGTTGGTGTTGGGTATTTTCATTCACTGTGAGCAGGAACTAGATCTGTTGTTTGGCAAACAGCATCTCAGATGGATTGAAGATTTACCTCTAACAACATACACTGTGTAAACAGGGCAACACACAGGAGGGGGATGTGTCTGACCTGACTACAGACTGCAAGTGCTGCTATACTGCATTTGGAGTAATGTTGGTTTAACAGTGTGTGTGTGTGTGTGTGTGTGTGTGTGTGTGTGTGTGTGTGTGTGTGTGTGTGTGTGTGTGTGTGTGTGTGTGTGTGTGTGTGTGTGTGTGTGTGTGTGTGTGTGTGTGGATATGGCTGTCCTACATGTTTTAATACCTGCCATGTCAGTTCTATGTTTATGAGGAATCCCCATCTGTAGGGTCATCTGCAGACTGGGCAGTGTGTTGTGCCTTTGGTTTCATGTGTTACCCAAAGAGCATCTATATGTGAACTGCAGAAGGTAGTGTGAGGATTGCAGTCTGTAGATGGTGAAAGCCATGACAGTTACTGACCTCATATCCCTCATAGGGCATATGTTGCAGCAAACCCTGTTACAACAGTAAATGTATGAGGTTATCACAGGAACATGTCAATATTGGTCCTGTATATGTGCTTCCAGCCACAACTCTGTCAACCTTTGTACATATGCCATGCATTAAGAGGTGCATATGTGCTGTACACCATCATTAGTATCATCATATCTGATAACAAGCCAGTGGGATATCAGACTGCTACACATGTTATGTACAGTAGGGGTAATATTTGATGACATGACCTGGACATTCTGTGGTTGTTTGTACAGTACTGAGGTCTGTGTGCTTATGGTGAATGCTGACAGTGTGTGTATTGTTAATATATACCTTGACCTGTGCACAGACTGTGGTAGATGTCATCGTCCTAGGTCCCATCCTATCTGATGTTACATGCTGCTCCACTGTATGTTACTATATTGGCTTACATGTTTGTAGGGCCATACACACACATGTCCCATACCACAGAGGGGCATCAGACCACACTGTGTAGTGGCCCAGTATATGTAGGGCTAGTGTGCGACTGGCAGCTATGAGGATGGTGTTGAACAGATAGTCCATATACTGTAATATTATGCTAGCTTACCATATGTGGCTGTAGCAATGTTCACATTGGTTCTGGTTATGCAATTTCACACAGGTGTAGCTTAACCTGTGCTGTGACATGCCTGTAGAGCCTGCTATATATGCAGGTACATGTGCATTCCCCCATAGGAGATGTAGGCCAGTGTTGAGCCAGTATGCCTGTAGCCTGCACAGTGCTTTGTTACATGCCTAGCAGCTTAGTGTACTTACTCAGTGAGGTGTCATGTCCAGATACTTTCCAGATGTACTGCTGTCGGGCCTCCCTTAACAGTCATGTATGTCAGACAGAGTGGTGGTATGCTGTACAGATGTATGTCAATATCTAGTGGGTAGTATGTGGCCATGGCACCTCTGTACCAGCAGTTATTATGTGTCAGGACAGATACAGGTGTGTGAATGCATAACCTGTGGGGGTGAAAGTATACCAGTCATTATGTGTTATCCCCATCTACATGGCTGTTAACATCCATATTGTCAGGCTTGGTCCATATGTTCGGCACTAAGGGGTTCTGTGCATAACTCTGGAATGTACAGAGTGTGTCAGAATGTCCACATCTGTTGGCCAATATCTCCGCTGTTGTCCACAGGAGCATTACGTGCTTGCAGCGGTACTGTACAATGATGTCCTTAGGATGTCTTTCAGTAGCCAATGGCGCACATGTGAAAAGCAGATGTGACCTCCCACACACACCATGTCTGTGAAGACAATCCCTATTACAGTAGCAATAGTCTGTGAATATACCTGCTAAACATGCCTGACATACCCTTGCACTACGAAGGTGGGACTATAGGGGCTGCGGTAGGGCTACACCCTATGTTCAGGACATATGGGGAATATATATGTACATATGATTATCCAGATATCTATATAGATAATTACACATGTACATATCGACATATATAGATGGGTGTGTATATGTACATAGATATGCATATACACACCCGGATATATACATATACAGAGCAGTATATGTCTACACATATATAGATAGAGATACATATGCACATATACATATACCATGCTGCCATGCCTGCCAGCAGTCCACTGCTGTTGTATCCCCCACACATACGGTGGGGCTGGAGACATATATTTGTGGGCTTCACCTACACAATACATATGGCCCATATGCACTCCAGAGGCCAGTGTATGTAACAGTGGTATATGGCCCTGTATTATTGAGTCTAGGGGGGGATGAACCATACATAACCTAGGCTGTTACAACATGTAGAGGTATCAAGGGTGAGCTACCTTAAATTATCTGGATGTACAGTTCCATACAAGTCACCTATCTTGACATAACTTACATAAAGTGGGTTTCTGCAGGCCTACTGCCTCCTGGCATACAGACTGTTTTGTTTGCCAGTGTGCCTGTGATGGTGTCAGTTATGTCTAGTTATGTAACAGTTATATCTCATTTGGTCAACTGAAGTCTTTACCATCTAGCGATTGTGTACAGAGTGTAGATAGAGGCTGCTGGACTATACACCTGCATCACTTACTGTTGATTGTGTGGTATCCTGTGGCCCAGTCTGTCTTTACTAATGTACAATTTGAAGGGCTTGGCATATACAGCAACAGTTGTGGACCTTTCCAGACTACTGTATTAGTATAACTGTTTCTCAGTTGCATTACTCTGTTGATATGGATGTCAGTGTCTAAACAGCTATATGACATGGCATGTAATTCTGTAATAGTACACAAATAAAGGTATTCCATTTCTGCAAACCTGTGTGTGGTGTTTATCCTATGACCTCTCTGTGGGTATATGTTGCAGGCAACAAATGGCATTTGTATGGGTGGGTCATCGAGTGTCCAGTTTTTAGGGTATTAACTGTAAGCATAGTGGGTGTACCATATTGTGTGCGCCTACTACATAAGTATCTTACTGTACATATCTCTGCGTGTGTATCTATATGTGTATATATATATATATATATATATATATATATATATATATATCTGTATCTGCATATATGTGACTGTGTATATGTATCCTGGGGATGTTGATAGCTTCCACTTTTTACATATCCTATGTGAGCCAGACTATTCTGCATGATATGCTATGAATAACAGCCTGACATCATACAGGTGGGATGTAGTACTGTTAACATCATGTGCCCATGTCATGTCAGGTCCTGGTTATGGGATCTGCAACATTTGGTAGTGTATTGCAGGGTGGATGTGTTTGGCTGTGGGGGGGGGGGGTATGCCAATTCGTACAACATGTATATTGTTTGGGGCCTCTCAACCCCATTAACGGTGCATGTGGACATATATGTTTCTGTTAATCTACCATTGCTATCTACAGATCTGTGGCCATATATACCTATATAGGTATATATATTTGTTTACATATTTATAACTATGCCTGTATATACCTACAGAGATATATATCTGCATACATATATGTAACTTGCTGTGTATATGAAGACATATAGGTGTTTATATATATATATATATATATATATATATATATATATATATATATATATATATATATATATATATATATAGACATATACATATATATATATATATATATATATAGTTACATATATAGATATGTTGTATCTGTTTAGATATTAATATATTTACACACACACACACACACATAAATCTAGATGTCACTATACATTCTCTGTACTTTTGCATGACTGGGGTGTATGTTATGTTTCTGAAAACATCACCCTTATGCACTTCTGGCATGGCTTAGTGGCAAGTCACTTTCTGTATGGTGTGCAGTGGTCTGGGTTTGAGCTTTGCAGAGGCTGTTTATTTTGTTGCTGAGCAGAACACAGGCCATTGGATACAGAGTGATTAAGGCACTTTAAAGCAGTTGTAAGTGGGCTTGTGCAGGTTTGCGATAAGGTAAGCACTGCTAACTTCCGGTTACAGTTTCTTATACTCAATTAGCTTCTAAATTGCTTAATCTGTGTAGGCAGTGCTTACCGCCATGCAAGTGCACTTAAACACGCTTACTAGTGCTTACATATGCTTATTACTGCATATTTATGCTTAGAACTGCTTACTGGCGCCTTATTCATTATGACACTGACACTTCACATGTGCATTTCCTGCAGTACTCCAGTTCATAAATTTATGTTATTTAGTGGGTTTTGCAACAAAAATGTTGGTTATAATGTGCTTTGCCATGTAAAATAAAATGTGCTGGAGTGGGACTCAAACTGGGAATGCCTGCTCATTAGGCGAATGCTCTGCCCACTACACTATTGCTGTGCTGCCCCATTTGCATATATCATCCTTGTTATCCTCTTCAGCCTTCTAAGCTGCTTTAACTGTAGCTAAGTGATGGGCACACCTGTGCACCTACGGTTAGCTGTACTCGGATTTAAAAAAAATATATATTAAAGGGTTTCTTCATTTAATTTATATCTACTGTTGCTGTTCTACACATGGGGGACTGTTGGTGGGGATATGAGGACACCTATGAGTGGTCTCGCTCATTACTTATCACTTTCTGCTGTTCTACATTGCAGGAGCGTGTTTATTTTGAGAGCTCTGCTCTCAGACATGCCCCCTGCACTCGTACATGCTCCATGTAAGCCTAGGAGCTCGGGCAGCATGCCTTATTAATATGCATGGTGTGCTGCCGTCATGCTCCAAAACGGGTGTTTCCATGTAGGGCTAAACTAGTCCTGCACGAAAGTTTAGTAAATCCGGGTATACTAATATGATTCTTTTTTTTTTTTATATTACTTGCTTACTTGGGTTATCAATTTTAAACTACTAGTAATTTGTTTACTTCCTGTTAGAGAAAATGGTATTTGTTTAACTTTAACCATATAATCATTTTCTAATTCTGTTTTTTTTTTATGATTAAGTTAAACATCAATTGCATGAAAAAAATCTAAAGGAAAAAGGAAAACTGCGAATGAAACAGGTTTACCACAGACAATGGAATAATAGCCCAGCCAGAGAATATAGTGATTGAACTTGCCAATAAAATGTAAAAATTTTACAGTACAGAAAGAAATATTTTATTCTGCTAAAGAGACAAGTACAACCACCCATTATATAAGTTCATATGTGATAAGTGTTGCCTCAACTAATAAGTGCTGCTGCAAGTAAAATTAAATCTTAATGTTACATAGGATCAGACAACACAACTGGTAGTTTCCTACAAATGATCAATGAAAATATGGCTAACCCCCTATCAGTCATGGTAAGAAAAATGTTAGTATTTGGGCACACCCTGACCTGTGTTAACAGACTGTATTTTACCAGTTCAATAAGGGGGGAAGGGGTGATCACATCAGATCCAAACAATTTTAAATCTATCATCCTAACAAGTATTTTATATAAAATCATTAAGAAAGTCATATTGGATTTTATCCAAAATGACACATTCATTTTTATGCTAGATATGGAACAATTTGTTAAGGGAAACTCTTGCCTTCTGAGTCATGTGCCATTTTTTGAAGAGGTTATTGACAGCACTTCATGAAAGACTGACAGTACATTCTACCTATTTTGGCCTTGCTGATGCTTTTAGCACTGTTTCACATGGGGATTAATTAACAGATTTATAGCACAAAATGTCAGTTTGCACACAATTCAATAAATAAACACTGATTATGCAAAAGGACACAACAAATTTGGTAAACATGGGCAGAGCAGGGTGATAATTGCTTGCCGTAGGCCGCTAGTGGTCTCCCACTGGGGTCTGTATTGAGAACACTTCTTTTTGGCTTCTGCAGCTATTCACATTCCAGTTTTGCTGTCAGAGTTTTATTTTCCGGGTATCCTTTGCCTGCTTAAAGTTGCATTACATTGCTTTCTGCTTGTTACATTGCAACTGTCTCATCTGTTCCTGTGTCTGCTATATTGTCAGAAGCCTTCCCAACCCCCACTGATACATTACTTCTTTATATGCTGCTCCCTACTGTTTGTATACTAATTACAATTTTCCCTGTCCTCACTGTAAAAGATACCATTTCTACAATTCTAATCTACATGGAATCATTGGCCTGTAGCTCAGAGTCATAGGACTAAGAGAACTGTGACTTGCTACATGTTCTGAAGTGAAGAACCTCCACTATTGGCTTTATTTGATTGGATCCTGTTCTAGCTAGTCTGCTATAACAGGTTACAAAATTGTGCCCACTGATGGTCTTTTGTTCAAAACTTTGATAAATGTGGAAAGGCCTGAAATGTAAGAAACAAGCTTTTCATCACAAATGGAAGGAAAAAAAGTTTTATTTTAAATGTCTGAATATTTTACTGCACTTATAGTGGCCTATCTGGGGATACTGTCTTGGTTCTTTTTTAAACTTTTCTGTATTTTTCCATGTTTTAGTCAAAAAGTTATTTGTTTGCATTTTCTAACTTGTTCTTTGACCTTATTCTTCTAGCCCCATTTGCAATTATGGGTGAATTGTGAATTTCTGCAAGATTTAAGTATTGTTTTCACATTGTAATCAACTTCTACTTCCATAAGTAAAATTAGTTGTAAAAGTCAGCTGTTTATGTTTTGAACTCAGTCTGGGACTTTAGTGTTGTAGTTTCATTCACAATTGTGAGATAATTGTGAACTACTGCAGGATCTGAGACTCATTTAATAATTTGTTACTGCATTTTTCCATGAGCAGTGTTACTGTAAAATCTCTGCCTAGTCTTGTGCCTTAGACACTGTTATAATTTTTGTTGCAAGATTTGTTCTTTTGCAACTTGATAACATTCCAGTTTTGCTGCTAGGATATTATATTCTACTAATCATGTGCCTGCTTAAAGTTGCATTCAACTGTCTTTCTGTTTGTTACATTTCTACTATTTTCTCTGTTCTTGTATCTGCTACATTCTTTTAAGCTTTCTCAGCCTCCACTCACACATTAACTCCTGTTTTCCCTGCTGATCCCTACTATTTATACACTAATTACAATTATTCCCTGCCACCAACTATAAAAGCTTAAATTTCTGAAATTCTAACCAAGTTAGGTCATTAACCTGTTATTCAGAGTCAGTAGGACTAAGAGAACTCTGACTTGCTGCAAGTTCTGAAGTCATAAAGTTTCACTATTGGCTTCATTTGATTGGGTTCCTTTCAAGTCTGCTATAACCATTGCCTACCTATGCCCCTCCAGAGACTTTTATTCAAGACTTTGAGAAGTGTGAAAAGCCCTGAATGATGAGAAATGAGCTTTTCATCAAAAAGGGAGGAAAAATTGCAGTGAGCTGTGCTTATCACACCATCTCCACTAGACTTGTTCTATAGTGGGTGGTCTGTGCAAGAGCTTTTTTCATATAAAAGATCTGCACAATCTATATGACCTTATAAATCCAGGTCTATGACACAAATAACCCACCCCAAGTGCAAATAAACATACTTTGAGCTGCAGTACACTCCCAACCAAAGAATTAGGCATTTCCCCACACCTTAGTACTGAGTTCACACAAACAGTATCCAAAACAAAGCAAAATATAAGCAGTTATAGTCATCAATGCCCCCTTGAAATGATGGACCAGCACTTCCCACAACTTCTGTAGCCAGCCTGATTGAGATGGTTTTGAGACAATATAAGAATTGTCTCATGCTGTCTGACAACCATCTGCTACTCATACAACATAACAGATTGTGTGAGAGTTGTACATATATAATGTCCTTGGAGGCAAAAATCTCACACAAGGTCAATTCAGACATCAAAATCATCAACAATACACCACACACCACACCTCAACAAAGCCATCACAATATACATAATCTATCCTGTGCTAAAGTTCTGAAGATTATCTTGCCTAAACATCAAAGACCTCTAAAACAAAACAGAAGCACAAAACCCACAGAGCAAGTTAAGCCTATCACCTCACATAGGTTAACCCTATCAACTTACTTAGCACCCAATCATGGGTGCTGAGCCTGTAGGGCAATTATTTACCAAAGTCAACATTCTTGTTATAGAAGACTCCATTGTAAGACATAGAGATGTACCTCTTACCACTCTGAGCAAGGAAAAAGTGACTGTTATTTGCTTGTCTTGTGCCAAAATCCATTAGATCACACCTGAACTCAAGTCCTTGAACAACAAGTAATGCTATGACTTTGTCATAGTACATGTGGGTGTTAATGACTTGAGTTTACCTCCCTGAACTATATATGAAGACAAACATGATGGAGCTCTCAAACTACTTGTCCCAGGTAGGTTTGAGTATAGCACTGAGTTGCATCTACCTTTTCTGGGGATGATGGCACAATATAAGCAAAAATAATTTACTTCAACAATTGGATAAAAAAAAATGTTTGGTGCCACTCAAAAGGGATCCAATATTTGTTAGCTTGGGAGGATATGATAAATAGACCACTCTGCTTTACTAGGTATGGCCTGCATCTGTTCCCATTAGGGTTTTGATTATAGGCAAAAAACATGGACCACCCCCGTAGTGTCTTTTTTAGGCAATGCCAGCCAGATAAATCTATCAACATAACGAAACAAGCAAAGGAAAATATGAAGGTGTTACCAATGCTAGAAGCCTGAACAAAAAACTCCACTCCCTACAATTCCTTCTTACCCTGGAGGATGTTGATGTCTGTGTAGTGATTGAAACATTGTTAAAAATGATGGAGAGCACTCTAGCTGAGCAACAGTGTAACACCTTCTACATGTTTAGCCCAGCTATTGGACAAGTGGGGAAAAAGAGGCAGGTGTCTCAAAATTAATCCAGAAAAAAAGCACAAGGCTTGTAAAGCAGCACAATACCCTAGAACTTCTTCATGTCTAAATAGCTATCAGAAAGGTCCTGTTACATATATTAGTAAGCTATAGAACTCCCTCTATAACCCATGAAAGCCACAATGCTTATCGTCAGGAACTAGAAACTAGAATCAATCAATAGTAAACTGAATACCATTTTCCTAGGTGATTTAACTATCCAACTACAGTGTGGTAAACATAGACTATTACTAGTGCACAATCACAAATATTCCTGGACTTGTCCTTATTAATATGAGTACACCTTCACCATTTCTTGCTTATCATTGTCATTTGTTAGGTTTGACCACAAATCCATCTCATTCAAAATAAAACTGAAACTAGAATCCACTTCCACCCAAGGTACCTTTAGAAATTTCTGTAAGACAAATTACCCACTCCTCGTGATACACTGGGAAGCTACAAAAACTCCTCCAAACCTAGTTAACTCCACTGAACATGCAGAAGTGTATATCATTACACTATGCCAGCATGTTAACAGCTGCATATATACAGCTGTAACATGTAGGAACAAGTGCAGGGCAAATCCCAAAACAAACTCTCTTATTGGAGCCATAATATTGACAAACTTTAAAATAAAAGAAAGAACATTTTGACCAAAATAAGAAGAGTAATTCCCAAAATTGTAAAACCCTCATTATTGAAATAAATACACAACTAGGGAGCTTAACAAAATCCACCAAAGTCAAATTTGATTCTAAAAGAGACACCCAAGCTAATGACAATCACAAGGTCTTTGTTCGTTATATTCATAATCTCAGAAGCACAATGCAGCAATACACTCAGATGAGTGTGAATGAAATTACCTACACTGATGATACAGGCTAATAAATCCAGCTCAAACTTTACCCTCTCTCCCTTCCATATATTCCAGAAGAAACACCTGAAACTGACTTGCCTCTAGCTATTACACAAGACCAAGTCGAAAAATACTGCATCAATTTCTCCTGAAAATTTACCTGGATCCATAGAGCATGATTTAGCAACCCCCAAACAACACTGTTCATCCAGGTTTTGAATCAAGCAAATGCAGAACAGCTACAGTCATTACCTTGCATAAGGCAGGACCTTCTACAGACCCAGGCAATTGCAGGCCCATAAGTCTGACCAGCCTGATATGCAAAGCTATTCAAAGACTTATTATGGACCTAATCAATAAGGACATAGGGAAATACCAAAAACTAGAGCCATCTCAGTTTGGATTCATCAAGTGTAGTTTATGCTCAATCTGGTGGACTTCTTTGAAATAATCTTCAAAGCAATTGATGAAGGTAAAATGGTACACATCACATACCTCAACCTGACAAGGGCTTCTGAAATAATCTCCCACTCAGGTATAGTAAAGAAGCTAAATAAACTGGGAATAAATCCCTATGCCACCTGATTGACTGCCAAGTGACTCACAGATAGTGTACAGGAGATCAAAATAGGAGAAGCTACCACCACAAAGGTTCAGAGTTGGGACCCCTCCTATTTGGCTTCTACTTCTTTGAAGTAAAAGCCAATACCAAAGGGAAATGGCAATGTCTGCAGATGACTGAATGGTAGGAGCAATTACTGAATCCCCAAGTAACTTAGGCTTCCTGTGATAATTTTGCTCCAAAAAAATAACTTGTGCCAGCATCATGAACTGAAATTCAGTGCTAAAAATGCATTATTATATCCTGTGGAAAGTCATCTAACTTCGGGAATTACCACATTAGCAATACTCCCCTGAGAGTTGACAATCTTGTTTGGGATTTGGGAAAGTATGTGGACATTGACCTAACCTTCAAACAATATGTATCCACTGTCATAAGTCCTTCTGTATTGCACAGCTTATAAATAAAAAGAATGTGACTAGATCTATAGATGTTATTTCCCCATTTACTTAGCTCTCATTAGGCCAGTCATTGAATATAATGCCTCATTGGCATGCATTGTACAGAGACATTCAACAACTGAAATGCCCACAGAGATATTTTTCTAAAAGGATAAAAGGCCTAAACAATATGTCCTACATGAACTGACTCAAAACCCTGTCACTCTATTACAAACTGCTAAGACCTGACCTGTGTCTTGCATACAAGGAATTTTCTGACCTAATACTGATGGACCTAAGGCATATCAGCAAGTCAAATGGCATCAGAAATACCCTGTCCATGGAGATAAACCACTTCTATAACATCAGTAGAACAGTTTGGAGGGACAGGTATATCTCACAGAGGATGCCATTGCTCTGTAACAGATTCCCCAAACAGGCCTGTCCATATTCAAGCACAGATTGGATCTATGGATTGGTAATATAAAATGTATCCCAGGACTGCCCCCTGTACTACTAACAGACAGAGATAGTTTCTGAATGCTTACTCCCATCTACGGGCCTCCTCAAATTATCTATGGTATGATCCCAGTTATTTTCACTTAGGGTAACATATAATTATCACCTATCAGATAGGTAAGCCAAACACCAAACAGGTTTAAGTAATTCAAGCACCAAAAGGGAAATTGAATAGGCTTAAAATGGCCTACAGGGGCAACAGTCCTAGTAGTTACTTATGAATCTATGAACCTATGATTATTCTTCTTAGATATAAAAGTGGGAATTTGACTAAGAATAACCATATACACTCATGATAGCAAACTAGATAACATATTTACTTCAGTAAAAGAGGATGAAATTCCCCAACAAGGTCCACAAAAATACATATGTGCTGAAGTATTAATGACCTTTTCTTTAAGGTCAATAAATGTAGTATCATTAAACTTGGGAAGGACATATATTATGGTTTAAAAATAATAGTTCAAAATCAAAATATGATGCCATCTCTAAAAAACAAATGACAGTAGTAGACAACAATTTAAAGTTTGATCACTGACTATCTACCAAGTTGCAATACCCCAAGGAAACAACTAACTGAGCACGTTTACTACAGCATCAGCCACAGGAAAAAATTAAATATAAATATTTCTTGCTAAGGTTAAGCACCTGCAGTCCCAGCAAGTCCCTCATACTTGTTAAATCTAAACATATAAACTTCATGAGTGCACAATCATGAAAACGGGAGAAATGTTTCAAAAGAAAGGAATCACTGCCTCTGCACATTATAAACACACTTTCAATTGATTTCCTGTGAAAACAGTAATCAAGGAATTTAACTATAATATGTTGTGCTCAGTAAGTTGGCTCTTCAGAGAGATGTAAATCAAGCAGCAGTAGAGCAGCTCTGCCAAAGTCAGAAAAGTATATTCTGTAGACCATCTGATTCTAAAGTATGTCTATTCGCACCAAGAACATCACTGTTCCACCTTTTCCATCACTAATCCAGTCCACTACTGAAAATAATGCTTGTACACAGTAATACAAGAATAATACTAGGCAAGTAATTGTGGGGACCATATGATGTCTAGTCATACATCACCACCACCCCAAGCAGACAAACCCATAAGTTCTTATCATCCTTGTCAAGCACTTAAAAGAGTATGCCTCCCAAATTGAAAAGGATCTTACACGATAAATCTCGGCTTGTAGTCTTCAAACAAGTCTTCTGAAAGAATATGAAAGTTACAGTGATACATTACTAGAAAAATATGGTTTGAGAACCAGAGATGTTCAGGGCATTAGTAGTTGTTATATTTTTAATAGAGTGTTAAGAGGTGTGGACTTTAAAAGTCGTATTTCTGAACATTACTTTTGTTTAGTTTTAGCTGACAGCATCTTTGCATGATCCTAATGTTGGCTGACTATTACTGTTCAATGATTTGGTTTATGACGTAAAGCCTATAAGACGAATAGCAGTTTTGATTAGTAGCATTTGATTAAATGCTATGTGATGGATGTTTTCTTCGATGATTAACCATAGACCCCATATATTCTACTCTGCTATAAGTCTTTATCATAACAGTGTAAAAGTGTTTTATAACTTTTAAAACTGTTATGATTAGTTCTAGCACTTCAATAAGCAAGTAACCAAAAATATATACCAAATATACGCTAAAAAGGACCGTAGCTCACTGCAAATGCTTACTTTAAAAAAAAAATCACTTTTAATAGAAAACAAATAAAAACGAACCCCTGAGGGTTAAAACTATTTTACACACAGGTTAAGCGCTTTCATCTGCTAACTGCAGACTTCATACATTTTTAAAAAAGTCAAGATCCAATGGAAATGCTCAATAAATTAATCTTCTCATGAATAAAACATAACTTTATGAATATTCATTAATTCTGCTCATTCAACCTGCACAGTTTTATATTACACCCTGTTGCCATGCAGTTTGTAAGTATACCTATAAAACAATCACATGTGCTTATGTATATCACATTTAGGTATAAAAAACATTATATAGCATATAGATGTATTAAATTATTCTGTGATAAAAAATATATACTTCTTTAGAACACAATATTGCACTTTTGTTACATAGTATAAGAGCACATTTATACAAAAAAAGACATGTATAACATATAAAAATGCTCCTATGTGCTATACTAAAAGTATGTGCATCTTTAACACTCAGTATTGCACTTTTGTTATTTAAACATTGTATCCTGACATGTTGCCTCCTTTCTTATTGTACCAGCTTTCTTTTTTTATTTTGCTATTCACTTGTTTGTAACTTTATTCTGTGTGAGATGGCTATCTTGAAGGGAGAACTAACAAGGCTGATAGAGGTGCTCAGTCAACCAAACTTGCACAATGACTACCAACCCTGCATGATGATGTCATCAAGGAATTTGGAGGAAGGGAGAGGTGAGAATCACAGGCCTGGAGACAGAACAAGCCATGGAAGTAATGGAAGCCAGCATAGCAATGGAAACAGACCCTCTTATGGGATTGCAGCTGTCCAGGGAGTGGTATTGGAGGGCGTTTTAAACAAAAATGCATAGGTGACA